>NC_041222.1:69484716-69502059 GCF_002837175.3 Physeter macrocephalus
TGCAAAAATCCTCAACAAAATACTAGCAAACAGAATCCAACAGCAGGATCATACACCATGATCAAGTGGTGTTTATCCCAGGAATGCAAGGATTCTTCAATATATGCCAAGCAATCAATGTGAAAAACCATATTAAGAAATTGAAGGAGAAAAACCTATGATCATCTCAATAAATGCAGAAAAAGCTTTTGACAAAATTCAACACCCACTGAGAAAAAAAAAACATCCAGAAAGTAGGTATACAGGGAACTTGCCCCAAGATAATAAAGGCCATATATGACAAACCCAGAGCCAACATCATTCTCAATGGTGAAAAACAGAAACCATTTCCTCTAAGATTAGGAACAAGACAAGGTGGTCCATTCTCACCACTATTATTCAACACAGTTTTGGAAGTTTTAGCCACAGCAATCAGAGAAGAAAAAGAAATAAAAGGAATCCAAATCAGAGAAGAAGAAGTAAAGCAGTCACTCTTTGCAGATGACATGATACTATACATAGAGAATCCTAAAGAGGCTACCAGAAAACTACTAGAGCAGACAGAAGACCTGTATGCAGAAAACTATAAGACACTGATGAAAGAAATTAAACATGATACAAACAGATGGAGAGATATACCATGTTCTTGGATTGGAAGAATCAACCTTGTGACAATGATTATACTACCCAAAGAAATCCACAGATTCAATGCAATCCCTATCAAACTACTAATGGAATTTTTCACAGAACTAGAACAAAAAATTTCGCAATCTGTATGGAAACTAAAAGACCCCGAATAGCCAAAGCAATCTTGAGAAAGAAAAAAGGAGCTGGAGGAATCAGGCTCCTGGATTTCAGACTATACTACAAAGCTACAGTAAACAAGTCAGTAATGGTACTGCCAGAAAAACAGAAATATAGATCAATGGAACAGGATAGAAAGCCCAGAGATAAACCCATGCAAATACAGTCACCTAATTTTTGATAAAGGAGGCAAGAATATACAATGGAGAAAAGACAGCCTCTTCAATAAGTGATGCTGGGAAAACTGGACAGGTACATGTAAAAGAATGAAATTAGAACATTCTTTAACACCATACACAAAAATAAACTCAAAATGGATTAAAGACCTAAATGTAAGGCCAGACACTATAAAACTCTTAGAGGAAAACACAGGCAGAACATTCTATGACATAAATCACAGCAAGATCCTTTTGACCCACCTCCTAGAGAAATGGAAATAAAAACAAAACTAAATAAATGGGACCTAATGAAACTTAAAAGCTTTTGCAAAGAAAAGTAAACCCTAAACAAGACGAAAAGAAAACCCTCAGAATGGGAGAAAATATTTGCAAATGAAATAACTGACAAAGGATTAATCTCCAAAATTTACATGCAGCTCAATATCAATAGAACAAACAACCCAATTCAAAAATGGGCAGAGACCTAAATAGATATTTCTTCAAAGAAGATATAAAGACTGCCAACAAACACATGAAAGGATGCTCAACATCACTAATCATTAGAGAAATGCAAATGAAAACTACAGTGAGGTACCCCTCACACCAATTAGAATGGCTATCGTCAAAAAATCTACAAACAATAAATGTTGGATAGGGTGTGGACTAAAGGGAACCCTCTTGCACTGTTGGTGGGAATGTAAATTGATACAGCCACTATGGAGAATAGTATGGAGGTTCCTCAAAAAACTAAAAATAGAACTACCATATGACCCAACAATCCCACTACTGGGCATATACCCTGAGAAAACCATAATTCAAAAAGAGTCATGTACGAAAATGTTCATTGCAGCTCTATTTACAATAACCAGGACATGGAAGCAACCTAAGTGTTCATCGACATATGAATGTATAAAGAAGATGTGGCACATATATACAATGGAATATTACTCAGCCATAACAAGAAATGAAATTGAGTTATTTGTAGTGAGGTGGCTGGACCTAGAGTCTGTCATACAGAGTGAAGTAAGTCAGAAAGAGAAAAACAAATACCCCATGCTAACACATATATATGGAATCTAAAGAAAAACAAAAAGGTTCTGAAGAACCTAGGGGCAGGACAGGAATAAAGATGCAGACGTAGAGAATGGACTAGAGGACACAGGGAGGCAGAAGGGTAAGCTGGGATGAAGTGAGAGAGTGGCATGGACATATATATACTACCAAATGTAAAATAGATAGCTAGTGGGAAGCAGCCGCATGGCACAGGGAGATCAGCTCGGTGCTTCGTGACCACCTAGAGGGGTGGGAGGGAGGGTGGGAGGGAGAGGCAAGAGGGAGGAGATAAGGGGATATATGTATATGTACAGCTGATTCACTTTTTTATAAAGCAGAAACTAACACACCATTGAAAAGCAATTATATTCCAATAAACATGTTAAAAAAAATGAATTGAAAATCTATCAGATTTATCTCTATCACAATTAGCTTTGCAGCGTTGACCACATAGTAGAAACACAAACTCTCTCTCCCATTCAAGAAAGAAAAGGGTAAAAATAAAGTATAACTACTGCATCATTATGCTTGTTTTAAATATCCACAGAAAACAGTTTTAGAGACAATTATTTTTAGAATACAAGATGTTTCTCTTTCTATCAAGTTTTCAGCCATTGGCTTCAGGATGTTTCAGACTCCTCCTGTCCCTTCCTACAACCCTATCAATATTTAAATCTCTCACATTTTGTTATATGATCTCTCTTTCATCTTTCCATTTCATTTTTTATTTCACCAACAATGTGGAGATTAAAGGTTAGCTCATTCCTTTACTCATTTAACCTAAAAGAATTTATTAAATGACTGCTATTGGCAAAGCATCGTGGTACTTTAATTTCTAATATGCCAATAACTTTCTAATTATTCTCTGTGGCTCTAGTTCCTCCTGCACTTGCAGTGCATTAAAATGTCTTCTCTTTTTTATCTCTTTGCTTCCAGAATTTCAGTGATGTACCATCGCCCATCAGTTCTGATTTACATTTAAGATTTCTAGTATGTAAATTAGACTTCTAGTACCTACCTGTCCAACTCTGCCTTCCATAATTGCCAAATATACTTAATCTATGATCATTTCTAGCCAGGTATATTAGCTTGCTATTCTCTGTGTGCACTCTCTATTTCCTCACCTCTGAACAATAAAGCCATATTTTCAAATCAATTAAAACAACAGGTGAAAACAACACTCCCTATTCTGTCTTCACCCAGGTTCCTTCTCTTCTATAATTTAAGAAAATTTGATTTAGCATTTCTCAACAAACATGAGGCTATCTGCAGCATACCCCAAGCAAATTTTTCTTCTTGTTATGTCCTATTTTTTCTTTAAGGTTTAAATTAAATATACAACCAGGACCAACATGCTTGCAAATAAAAAGCCATTGAGAAGGAGCTATTTTAATCCTTTCTTCCTGACAACATCAGCTTAAGTGAAAGATACCTGACTGGCCAGAACTCTGTTAAATAATGACTTTCCAACTGCATTGTTCTACTGAAACTTGGCTCATGGAGTTCATGATGGCTCTACAGTCCAGCCAATCAGGATTACCACTAGCAACAACCTCAATTAATCTCTTCATCTCTGCACTGAGTGCAGGTTACTCAATTAACCCCCAGTTACAGGGGCTAAGTATTATAAGTAAGAGGATATGGTACTTACCACATTTTTTGTTTCTGGGGATGTGTATATATATATATATGTTTATATATTTTTATTCTAAAATGTATTTATTATGGTTTGTAATAATTTATAAACTATCAAGATAAGATAAATAGTAAAGAAAGAAGGAAAAAATAAGGAGAGAAGGAAAAAAGAAAGAAAAGAGAAAGGAGGGATAGAAGGAATAAAAATTGAGGCAAAGATAGAAAATTTAAGAGTCACAGCCAAAGTGGGGTTGTAAAACAAATCACTTATGATATAGAAAATCAATTTCTTTGTAACTCAGCAAGTTGTGGCAGAAAGGGGAAGCACCCATGTATAAAGGTGCTATTCAAAAGTTATGATTACTCCTTAATGAATGACTCTATTTGGGGACAGATGATTAAACAGAATTAAAGGCAAGGACTACGGTTTTGCAACTCACCCAGTTCCCTGTGCAAAGACATGCTCATCAGAGAGAAGAAGTTTCTAGGGCCACAGCACAGAAAACAACTTGAGAAATGAAACTTGGATTTGGTGCCAACACTTGCAAATTTTCTTAAGAGTTCCTGCTAATTTGCAGCAGCTAGTTAAACGAGCGTACAAGTGTGAAAGGACACATGCTAGAGGGAAGGGTGGAAGCTGGGAGAGGGGAAGTGGAGAACGGTTCTATTTTAAAAGGATGTTTAATTTCTTTATAATTAACTGTTAGACTTTTCCTTACATTATTGTTTATTAAATAAGTGGGTGTTTGGGCTTCCCTGGTGGTGCAGTGGATAAGAATCTGCCTGCCAGTGAAGGGGACACAGGTTCAATCCCTGGTCTGGGAAGATCCCACATGCCGCGGAGCAGCTAAGTCCGTGCACCACAACTACTGAGCCTGCGCTCTAGATCCTGCGAGCCACAACTACTGAGCCCACATGCCACAACTACTGAAGTCCACACACCTACAGCCCATGCACTGCAACGAGAAGCCACTGCAATGAGAAGCCCGCGCACCGCAGGAAGAGTAGCCCCTGCTCACCGCAACTAGAGAAAGTCCACGTGCAGCAACAAAGACCCAATGCAGCCAAAACTAAATAAATAAATAAATTTATAAGTTAAAAAAAAGTAAAATAAGTGAGTGTTTGAGTTTCACCCATAAACCCCTGTGGAAGCAAGAAGACCATAAGATTCACTCTAATGAAGCCCTCTTAGTTGGCCAAGGCATCCTAACAGAACAACAACTTGTAAAACAACTTGCATTTGAAATACTGTACAGACAGGCCGAACCTTGATTGGGCAAAATAAATCATGATGGAGTAGTGCGAGACACAGAAGTAGGGAAGAAGAGGGAAGAAAGACAGGAAAGAGAGGCAATCTGATTACTTCACTAGCTTGCTTAAAATTCAACAGCCTTGTGGTCTATGAAGGGAAGAAGTGCTGAGTGACTGTTGGGTAAGACCAGCATTTGTCTTTGGAAGTAGACAGCCTGGGTTCAGATCTGGTCAGTAACGCATGGGGAGACCTTGGATACATCGTTTATCCCCTTTACTTTTTAGTTTCTTCATATGTACAGCACAGGAATATTATAAATACTTACCTCTATATGGTTGCTGAGATCATTTTATCAAGCACTTTGTACAGTGCCTGGCAAATCAGAAATACTCAAAACATCTTGAGTGTTACCATTCTTGTTATTTGGAACATGGACTGGTAGGTTTGGAAAAGCCTTCTTTATAGATGAGGGGACTTGGGCTCAGAGATGTTTTCCAGCTTTCTGAAAGTCACCCAAATAGGAAGATGGTCTTTCGTTCCACAGTCCACAGCCCTTTTATACGACAAAAGAGAACAGCCTGCTTTGAAACTCATAAAGAATAAAGAATTTAGAGCATTTGCCTCATGGATGGTGACTGAATTTCTAACATTTCCTCCAAAAGATTCTGTAAACATTATTAGAAGTTAATTTCATCTTCTTTAATGTCATATCTGCCTCATTACTGAATGAATGACATCAGGAACACAGGACAGGTTTCCAATAATCAACCCCTCCCTCATACCACCTTAACTCCCACTAGGCACCTGTCAGCAAAATTCTTTTCATGTAGGTATTTTTATAGAAATCATGGTTCATGTGTTCAAATTAAAACTTTCTAGAACAAGCAGGAAAATTTCATGTTGTGTGCCCAGTTACTGATGATATTTATTTTCTGTGCTTCCGTTATGAGATAATTTCCTTGCCCAAGTTTTCACTCAAATGACTTTTACATAGAGTTCAGCCATTTCACCTTTCAGAAAAGCAAGCCAACATAATTTTAATACCCATATCAGCTTTCCTTTCAGAAAGAAGAAATCAGACCTATCCCACTCATTTCTTGTGATAGCATGCACATGTGCCCATGTTACAATTCATATTGAACTTTGCTGTTGATAGTGGTGTTCCTGAGTCATATGAAATGAACCTGATGTGCTTTTCTTGAATAGTGTCAAATGGTTAACCATATTTCCTAGATGATATTCTGATATATAAAATTCAGATTATTAAGAAAGCTTAACATTCAGATTTCTTATTTCAAACCTGACTCAACAGACGTGCAAGTGTGCGTGTGTGTGTGTGCATGTGTGTGTGTGTTATATTTTAAAGCCATTGTAAAGGGAAATGGCACTGATGATCACACAGTAAGAGAGCCCAGGATACCATGAACAATAGAGCATGCTGGTACAGTTGTTACCCTCCTCCTAACTGGCCACTAGAATCAGAGTCATCACATGCCAGAGTGGAAGGGACATCAGACTTCATCTGGGCCACGTATTTTATTGTACTAATGGTGAAACTGAGGTCCAGGGAGATGAAAATCATACATTTTGCTATTGGGGCGGGGGAGGGAGAGAGGGAGAGAGGGAGAGAGAGAGAGAGAGAGAAGGAGAAGAAGAAGAGGGGGAGGGGGAGGAGGAGGAGGAAAGAAGGGAGGAAGGAAGGAAGAAAACATAGAACAGAAAAGGGGTTAGAATTTGATTCAGCTGTCTTAATTTATCCTTCATTTTATTTTATAATATGTAGATAATTTAAATTACTAACCAAGCAAGCTAGGAGTCATAAGAACCACTCAGAGTTGAACAGCTGTTTGTTTTATGGGGGTTCCTGATAAAAAAATAATAAGACACTTCTCATATTAAAATAAAAATGCTGAGAGTCATTAGAAGGACCGCACAGGCCTAAAGATAAGAATATTCCTCCAAGCCAGCTGAAAGGCTATTTAGATTTTTTGCTCAACTAAGAAAACAAGCATACAATAAAAAACAAAAAGGAGTGCCAGAGCTAAGAGTCCCATGAGATTTCCTATGACTTAAGCCCTGGCATTAATAAGAGCATGAGGTTGCTGCTTCGTGACTGTCAGTGGCTCATTATTTCCAAGACGAAGACCAACAAAATATAGTAATGGAAAGTTTGTTCTTGACTAGAATCTATACTTGAAAATTCTGAACAACAAACACAGTAAGTGGAAAATGCATGGTGTATGTTTTACTTGCTTTTTCTTGCAGCATAAGCTCTGACAATTTACTCAGGTATCTTGAAATTCCAATTATTTTTTTCTTCTGATACAAACCTGAAAAGTCAATTGTTGGGCAACAATTTCAACATTTGTCAAAGAACACTTTTGAAAATGAGGTAAATGTGCACTGCTTCACAAGTAATTAATTGATGAAACAGGTCTGGTTCTCTTACAAATAGCTTTCCCCTCAGTGTCACATGCAGGACAACCAAAACTGGCTGTGATTCAAGAAGTTGCTAAGAGAGAGTCCACAGACACACACCTCTGAAGGCTGCTAGCTGAGAAAACAAATTCTCAAAGCAAGCTGCTTATCTCTAGGAATTTTCTTTTTTTAATTTAAATATGCCAACACATCATTATAAATCAGGTGTTTGAGAAGAGTGTTCTAAAAAAATGTATGAATTTTATAACTGGCTATGTAGAAACATGCTAAAATCAGTTATTTAAAGACCAGACTTTCCTTAATGAACTACATGCTCCTTTTTAGGTTTTATTTCAAAATCTAACAAGGACCCAAAGGGGCAAAAGAATTTTCTCCTTGGCTTCTTTTCCCCAAATTTTTTATTGTGATAAAATACATATAATGTAAAGTTGTCCATATTAGGTATTTTTAAAACCACTTTATTGAAATATGATTGATATGTAAAATGCTGTACATATTTAATGTATACAACAACTCAGTGAGTGTGGGGATAAGTATATACCTGTGAAACCATCACCATCATCAAGACCATAACTTATCCATCACCTCCCAAAGTTTCCTCCTGCTCCCTTTATTACTCTTTGTGTGTGTGTGTGTGTGTGTGTGTGTGTGTGTGTGTATGTGTGTGTTTGTGTCTGTACATGTGTGTTAAGATTTAACGTAAGAGCTACCCTCAGTAAATTTTAATTACATATTACTATTTTTAAGTGTACAGTTCAGTGATACCAATTAATTCATATTGTTGTGCAAGCATCCCTACCTACCATTTCCAGAATTTGTTTCATCTTGCAAAAGTGAAACTCTACACATTAAACAACTTTCCATTTTCCCTACTCCACAGCCACAGAAACCACCATCCTACTTTTTGTTCCTATGATTTTTATTCCTCTAAGTACTTCATTTAAATGGAATCACATAGTGTTTCTCTTTTATGATTGGATTAATTCACTTAAGCATAATGTCCTAAAAGTTCATCCATACTGTAACATTTGTCAGAATTTCCTTCATTTTTAAAGCTGAATAATACTCCATTGTATGTATAAACCAAATTTTGCTTATCCAGTCATCTGCCCGTGGACACATGGGTTGCCTCCATATTTTAGCTATTGTGAGTAATGGTGTGATCATGAGTGTTGGGTAGGTCTCTTTGAGACCCTACTTTCAATACTTTTGGGTATATACCCAGAAGTGGAATTGCCGGATTATATGGTAAATCTATTTTCAATTTTTTGAGAAACTGCCATACTGTTCTCCACAGTGGCTGTACCTTTTACATCACCAACAATAGTGCACAATGTCTAGTTCTAATGTCTCCATGTCCTCACAAACACTTGTTATTTTGTTTCTCTGATAGCAGCCATCTTAATGGGTGTGAGATGGTATCTCATTGTGGATTTGATTTGCATTTATCTAATGATTAGTGATGTTGAGCATCTTTTCATTTGCTCATTGGCCATTTGTATATCTTCTTTGGAGAAATGTCTATTGAGTCCTTTGCCCATTATTGAATCAGGTTGACTTTTTGTTGTTGAGTTTTAGGAGTACTCTATATATTCTGGAAAATAATCCCTTATCAGATATGTGATTTGCAACATTTTCTCCCATTCTGTGGCTTGCCTTTTATTCTATTGATAGTAGCCTTTGATGCACAAAATATTTTAGTTCTCATGATGTCCAATTTGTGTATTTTTTCTTTTGTTACCTGTGCTTTTTTGTCATATCCAAGAAATCATTGCCAAATCCAACGTTGAGAAGATTCTGTCCTATGTTTTCTTCTAAGAATTTTGTTTTAGGTCTTACCTTTAGGTTCTTGATCCAACTTGAGTTAATTTTTATATATGGTGTTTGGTAAGGGTCCAACTTCATTCTTCTACATACGGATATACAGCTTTACCAGTGCCATTTGTGGAAAAAAGACTGTTCTTTCCCTACTGATTGGTCTTAGCATCTTTGTCAAAAATCATTTGGCCATATATGCAATGGGTTGTTTCTGGGGTCTCCATTCTATTCCATCTGTATATATGTCTGTTTTTATGCCAGTACCACACTGTTTTGGTTACCGCAGTTTGTAGTAAGTTTTGAAATGAGGAAGTGTGAGTGAGTCCTCCAACTTTGTTCTTGTTTTTCAACATTGTTTTGGCTATTTGAAGTCCCTTGAATTTTATGATGAATTTTTAAATTTCTGCAAAATGTGCCATTGGGATTTTGATAGGGATTGTACTGAATCTGCTGATTACTTTGAATAGTATTGGCGTTTTAACAATTTTAATTCTAACAATACATGAACATGGGATGTCTTCATTTTTGTCTTCTTTAATTTCTTTTAGGAATGCTTTGTAGTTTTAATTGTATAAGTCTTTCTTCCTTGGTTAATTCCTAAGTATTTTATTATTTTTTGATGTTATTATAAATGAAACTTTTCTTAATTGGTAAACAGAAATCTCCCAACAAAGGATAGCCCTGCACCCGATGGCTTCATTGGTGAATTTTCCAAACACTTAAAGAACAACTAACATCAATCTTCCAAAAAACTGAAAAGAAGGGAACACTTCTTAACACATTCCATTAGTCCAGCCTTTCCCCAATACCAGAGCCAGAAAAAGACACTATAAGAAACTATAGACTAATATCCTTTATGAACATCAATGCAAAATCCTCAAGAAAACTGATCAGTAGCATATTAAAAGGATTACACACCATGACCAAATGGGCTGTATTCCTGGAATTGAAGAATGGTTCAACATATGAAAAAAATCAGTAAAATAATCCACATTGACAGAATAAAGGAAAAACAGATTTATGATAATTTCAACTGTTCGAGAAAAAACATTTGACAAATTTAATACCCTTTCATGATAAAAACACTCAACACAGTAGTAATAGAAGAAACTACCTCAATATAATAAAGGCTATATACAAGAAAACCACCACAAATATCATACTCAAAGATGACAGACTGAAAGCTTTTCCTCTAAGTCAAGGAAAAAGTCAAGGATGCTCAATTTTGCCTTCCCTTCAACACAATATTGAATTCTCAGCTAGAACAATTAGAAAAAAGAAAAGAGAAAATAAACATACACACTGGAAAGGAAGAAGTAAAATTGTCTCTGCTCATGATTTTATGTTGATATTTTATATGTAGAAAACCCTAAAGATTCCACAAAAAAATTTTTCGAACTAATAAGTGATTTCAGCTTGAAGTGAATTCAAAGTAGAAGGATACAAAGTCAAAATACAGAAAAATCAGTTACATTTCTACATTCTAACAATGAACAATCCAAAAAGGAAATTAAGAAAACAGCTTCTTGGGTTTTTAAGAACTTACGTCAAAAATATATTTGGAGGCAAAAATGAGGAAATAACATCAAAATATGCATTAGAAATTTTGATTTGTCATTTAAAATATAACTTTCATAATAAACTTTTAATTCATTTTTGTCTTTTTCTTAAAATGATAAATACAATAATTTAATTTTAGATATGTTACGGTTTCTCTGCAATTTGAGCCTCCATTTTATGATTGGAAAGTGACTTGCCCAAGTCTTCACAGCTAGGTCTTTATTCATATTCTATGCTACCTGCTTCCCTCCCATGAAATTCATACACACAATCTGCATATAAATATAATTGAGGAATAGTGAAAAGAGAACTCTATTAGGCATAAACCCCTTTTCCCTTTAGCCCTCCTTCTCAGTAGTTCTGTGGTAATGGACAAACCATTGCTCTCATTGAGCTTGATTTTCCTTATCCAGAGAAAAAACCTAGAGGGGACTCTATTAGTTTCATCTGGCCTGCACAGGTTGCCACAGTGTTTCTCTAGCTATGCCCCACTATGCTGAATAGTTCAGAAGATTACTTCAGGGACAATAATTGAGAACTGGGGGCTCAGATGTGGGTAGGTTTGGGGTGGCAATTACTATGCAGGTAGAGCTTGGACTGCCCCTTCTTATTTCCATATACTTAATTGCAGAGGCTAAGCTTATGTCTGGGTTATAAATTGATACTCAATTATAAGATTCATTTGAAGTCAGGATTTTGCCACTGTTGGCTATTATGATGATCAAAAGGACTAGTGCTTTGAACAGAGGCTTTTAAAAATGTAAGAGGTATTAATATTATAACTTAATCAGCATTAATTTAATAATAATTATTTGATCCCAATATTAAACGTGTCTCTTAACAAAGTGAATCACAAAACTGCCTCCTCCAAGACATATATTAGTACTGAATCAGAGTTACACATAAGCAAAGGAGCATCTTGTCTTTTTTTACATAATATATTTTTCCAAGTGAGGGGAACAGACTCCATAAACTTTTACCCCCCAGTTTCCCATTCTAGACTTCCAGCTATCAAAATTAAAAATAATGACTTTCAAAACTATGTTTTGTTTATATTTTGGGCGGGGGACAGTCCCTGATTTTTTAGAATTTTATTTATGTCTACGGTCCACAAGACTGTTTAGTTAACCCCTATTTATTCTGATCTAGCCCTTGAAGCAAATAGAAACTCATAAAACTGATGAGCTGAAACATCTTTTATATTTATATTTGTGTGTGTGCACGAGTGTGTGTTTAAACACACACATTTATAGATAAATATATAGAGATGTTTCAAAATTATTTCCTTTGCCATATTCTTTCTAGCTTTTAAAATCTGCTGCAACTGTCTTAGGCAGTTTGGCTGCTATAACAATTTGCCAGAGGTTGGGTGGTTTAAAAACAAACATTTATTTCTCACAGTTCTGGAAGGTAGAAGTCCAAGATCAGGGTGCCAGCTTGGTCAGGTTCTTAGTTAATGACCAATTTCTGGTTTATAGAGGGCTGTCTTCTTGCTGTGTCTTCAAATGGTGGAAAGAGTGCTAGCTAGCTCTCTGACCTCTTCTTATAAAGGCACTAATCCTATTCATGAGGGCTCCACCCTCATGATCTAATTACCACCACCACCCCCAAATCCCACCTCCAAAGAGCATCATGTTAGGATTAGGGTTTCAACATATGAATTGGGCAGGGGGAACACAAACATTCAGTACATTGCAGCAACAAAGGGGCTGGTGTTTGGTAATGTTTTTCCAAACCATGAGCTGGTTTAGAATAAGGAGATTAGAGAAAGTGCACCTTAACAATTGTGGATTTGATATTTGCAGTTCTAACTATTTGCTAAAAACCCTGAAAGTCCCTGACATGTAACAATCTATTAGACTGCTGAATTGGAATCATCTTTTGATGGAGGTGGAGGGAGAAGAGGGTGGGGGCATCCCTGATGCATGGCAGTGAGCCATTTATTAATGAGTGAACCAAGGTGACTGTACTACAGCCTCATCTCTGCTCAGCCTCACTGTTTTGTGGGGTTTGCCACAGAAATGATGAACGCTTATCTCTGAGAAAGTGATGGGTTTACACCAATAATATATCCTTAGAAGGTCATTAAAAATATGCATTAAGATTTTGTGAGTTGAGGATTATTGAAAAGTTATTTACTATAGCATAGCTTTGGAAACAACTCCAGAGTCCCAGAATAAGGAGCTATTTAAATAAATGTATAGTATGTCTAAACTGTGAAAATCTGTGTTTTAAATATGACATTGTAGGATGCCATTTAATGACATGGCGGTTAGGCATTAATTTTACTGCTAAGTGTCAACAGCACACTACATATAACAGGAGATAGTGATAAACAGAGAATAGAAGAAAATCTAAATATGCACCAAAATTCCTCAAAATAGCAAGTTCTTCAAAATGCATTTAGAATATACATCAATTCGCATGCTAATTCTTTCTGTTTTTAGCCTCCAGCCTGTCTGTTTCCACTTCAACATACTAAAAACTTTACTGAAGGCAGCAGCCAGGATGATGCATTTAAAATGAAATTTGGATGTTAACACTTCCCAAAATGGCATCCCATTACACTGATGGTAAATCCCATCAATATATCATGGACTGCAAGACCCTGCATGAAACACCACTGCACCTGTCTGCTCTTCCATTTCATGATGTTCTCCCTGGAGCGCACTCAGCTCCTGTCACACTAACATTTTTCCAAGTTTTCCCCAACTCAGAGTCTCTGAATATGCTGTCCATTTCCCTGAAATAGTCTCTAGTTTCTCATTCTTCAAGTTCCAGCTTAAATGACATTTCCTCAGACATACAATCTCAGCGAAAGCAGGCCATGCTATAGCCTACATCATTTTCTATAACAACACCTTAATCGGTTTTAATTTTATTTCTCTGTCTAGGCTTTGGAGAAAAAGTATTAGACAGTAAGTTCCATAAGAGTCATAATCATGCCTCTTTTACTCATTATGATATGATGGCGGGCACATAGCAGGTGCTAAAAATAACTGTTACAAGAGGAGAGCTTCAAGATGGCAGAAAAGTAAGACGCGGAGATCACCTTCCTCCCAAAAATACATCAGCAATACAACTACATGTGGAACATCTCCTACAGAACACCTACTAAATGCCGGCAGAAGACCTCAGACCTTCCAAAAGGCAAGAAACTCCCCATGTACCTGGGTAGGGCAAAAGAAAAAACAGAGACAAAAGAATAGGGACGGGACCTGCACCAGTGGGAGGGAGCTGTGAATGAGGAAAGGTTTCCACACACAAGGAAGGCCCTTCACGGGCAGAGGCTGCAGGTGGCAAAGGGGGAAGCTTCAGAGCCATGGAGGAGAGCGCAGCAACAGGGGTGCGGAGGGCAAAGCGGAGAGATTCCCGCACAGAGGATCGGTGCCGACCAGCACTCACCAGCCCGAGAGGCTTGTCTGCTCACCCGCCGGGACGGGTGGGGGCTGGGAGCTGAGGTTCAGGCTTCGGAGCTTAGATCCCAGTGAGAGGACTGGGGGCGTGAACACAGCCTGAAGGGGTTAGTGCGCCACAGCTAGTCGGGAGGGAGTCCGGGAAAAAGTCTGGAGCTGTCGAAGAGGCAAGAGACTTTTTCTTGCCTCTTTGTTTCCTGGTGTGCGAGGAGAGGGGATTAAGCGTGCTGCTTAAAGGAGCTCCAGAGACGAGCACGAGAGCGGCTATCAGCGCGGACCCCAGAGATGGGCATGAGACACTAAGGACGCTGCTGCTGCCAAGAAGCCTGTGTGCGAGCACAGGTCACTCTCCACAACTCCCCTCCCGGGAGCCTGTGCAGCCCGCCACTGCCAGGGTCCCGGGATCCAGGGACAACTTCCCCGGGAGAACGCAGGGCGCGCCTCAGCCTGGTGCAACGTCACGTGGGCCTCTGCCGCTGCAGGCTCACCCGGCATCTGTACCCCTCCCTACCTCCGGCCTGAGTGAGCAAGAGCCCCCGAAGCAGCTACTCCTTTAACCCCATCCTGTCTGAGCGAAGAACAGACGCCCTCAGGCGACCTACACACAGAGGCGGGTCCAAATCCAAAGCTGAACCCCGGGAGCTGTGCGAACAAAGAAGAGAAAGGGAAATCTCTCCCAGCAGCCTCAGGAGCAGTGGATAAAATCTCCACAATCAACCTGATGTACCCTGCATCTGTGGAATACCTGAACAGACAACGAATCATCCCAAATCGAGGAGGTGGACTTTGGGAGCAATGATATATATATATTTTTCCCTTTTTCTCTTTTTGTGAGTTTGTATGTGTATACTTCTGTGTGTGATTTTGTCTGTATAGCTTTGCTTTTACTATTTGTCCTAGGGTTCTGTTTACCGTTTTTTTTGTATTTTTATGAATTATTAAAAATTTTTTTCTCCGAATAATTATTTTTTATTTTAATAACTTTATTTTATTTTACTTTATTTGATTTTATCTTCTTCTTTCTTTCTTTCTTTTTTTCTTCCCTTTTATTCTGAGCCGTGTGGAGGACAGGATCTTGGTGCTCCAGCCAGGTGTCAGGGCTGTGCCACTGAGGTGGGAGAGCCAAGTTCAGGACATTGGTCCACAGAGACCTCCCAGCTCCACATAATATTAAACGGTGAAAATCTCCCAGAGATCTCCACCTCAACGCCAAGACCCAGCTACACTCAATGACCAGCAAGCAACAGTGTTGGACACCTTATGGCAAACAACTAGCAATACAGGAACACAACAACACCTATTAGCAGCGAGCCTGCCTAAAATCATAATAAGGCCACAGACACCCCAAAACACACCACCAGACGTGGACCTGCCCAACAGAAAGAAAAGATGCCTCATCCACCAGAACATAGGCACTAGTGCCCTCCACCAGGAAGCCTACATAACCCGCTGAACCAACCTTAGCCACTGGGGACAGACACAAAAAACAAGTGGAACTACGAACTGGCACCCTGAGAAAAGGAGACCCCAAACACAGTAAGTTAAGCAAAATGAGAAGACAGAGAAACACACAGCAGATGAAGGACCAAGGCAAAAACCCACCAGACATAACAAATGAAGAGGAAATTGGCAGTCTACCTGAAAAAGAATTCAGAATAATGATAGCAAAGATGATACAAAATCTTGGAAACAGAATGGAGAAAATACAAGAAATGTTTAACAGGGACCTAGAAGAAATAAAGAGTAAACAAACAGTGATGAATAACACAATAAGTGAAATTAAAAATTTGCTAAAAGGTATCAATAGCAGAATAACTGAGGCAGAAGAACGGATAACTGACGTGGAAGATAAAATAGTGGAAATAACTACTGCACAGGAGAATAAAGAAAAAAGAATGAAAACAAATGAGGACAGTCTCAGAGACCTCTGGGACAACATTAAATGCACCAACATTCGAATTATAGGGGTCCCAGAAGAAGAAGAGAAAAAGAAAGGTACTGAGAAAATATTTGAAGAGATTATAGTTGAAAACTTCCCAAATCTGGGAAAGGAAATAGTTAATCAAACCCAGGAAGCACAGAGACTCCCATACAGGATAAATCCAAGGAAAACACACCAAGACACATATTAATCAAACTATCAAAAACAACAAATAACACATAAGGGAATCCTCATAAGGTTAACAGCTGATCTTTCAGCAGAAACTCTGCAAGCCAGAAGGGAGTGGCAGGACATATTTAAAGTGATGAAGGAGATAAACCTACAACCAAGATTACTCTACCCAGCAAGGATCGCATTGAGCTTTGACGGACAAATTAAAACCTTTACAGACAAGCAGAAGATAAGAGAATTCAGCACTAGCAAACCAGCTTTACAACACATGCTAAAGGAACTCTAGGCAGGAAACACAAGAGAAGGAAAAGACCTACAATAATAAACCGAAAACAATTAAGAAAATGGTAATAGGAACATACATACTGATAATTACCTTAAATGTAAATGGATTAAATGCTCCAACCAAAAGACACAGATTGGCTGAATGGATACAAAAACAAAACCCATATATATGCTGTCTACAAGAGACCCACTTCAGACCTAGGGACACATACAGACTGAAAGTGGGAGGATGGAAAAAGCTATTCCCTGAAAATGGAAATCAAAAGAAAGCTGGAGTAACAATTCTCATATCAAGCAAAATAGACTTTAAAACAAAGACTACTACAAGGGACAAAGAAGGACACTACAGAATGATCAAGGGATCGATCCAAGAAGAAGATATAACAATTGTAAATATTTATGCACCCAACATAAGAGCACCTCAATACATAAGGCAAATACAAACAGCCATAAAAGGGGAAATAGACAGTAACACAATCATAGTAGGGGACGTTAACACCCTACTTTCACCAATGGACAGATCGTCCAAAATGAAAATAAATAAGGAAACACAGCTTTAAATGATACATTAAACACGATGGACTTAATTGATATTTATAGGACATTCAATCCAAAAACAACAGAATACACATTCTTCTCAGTGCTCATGGAACATTCTCCAGGATAGATCATATCTTGGGTCACAAATCTAGCTTTGGTAAATTTAAGAAAGTTGAAATCGTATCAAGTATCTTTTCCGACCACAACGCTAGGAGACTAGATATCAATTACAGGAAAAGATCCGTAAAAAATACAAACACATGGAGGCTAAACAATACACTACTTAATAAC
>NC_041222.1:69502979-69661267 GCF_002837175.3 Physeter macrocephalus
GGGAGAAGTCTCAAATCAATAGAATTAGAAATGAAAAAGGAGAAATAACAACTGACACTGCAGAAGTACAAAGGATCATGAGAGATTACTACAAGTAACTATATGCCAGCAAAATGGACAACCTGGAAGAAATGGACAAATTCTTAGAAATGCACAACCTACCGAGACTGAACCAGGAAGAAATAGAAAATATGAACAGACCAATCAAAAGTGCTGAAATTGAAACTGTGATTAAAAATCTTCCAACAAACAATACCCCAGGACCAGATGGCTTCACAGGCGAATTCTATTAAACATTTAGAGAAGAGCTAACATCTATCCTTCTCAAACTCTTCTAAAATACAGCAGAGGGAGGAACACTCCCAAACTCATTCTACGAGGCCACCATCACCCTGATACCAAAACCAGACAAAGATGTCACAAAGAAAGAAAACTACAGGTCAATATCACTGATGAACATAGATGCAAAAATTCTCAACAAAATGCTAGCAACCAGAAGCCAACAGCACATTAAAAGGATCATACACTATGATCAAGTGGGTTTTATCCCAGGAATGCAAGAATTCTTCAATATACGCAAATCAATCATCATGATACATCATATTAACAAATTGAAGGAGAAAAAACATATGATCATCTCAACAGATGAAGGGAAAGCTTTTGACAAAATTTCAACACCCATTTATGATATAAATCCTCCAGAAAGTAGGCATACAGGGAACTGTCCTCAGCTTAATAAAGGCCATATATGACAAACCAACAGCCAACATCATCCTCAATGGTGAAAAACTGAAACATTTCCACTAAGATCAGGAACAAGACAAGGTTGCCCACTCTCACCACTATTATTCAACATAGTTTTGGAAGTTTTAGCCACAGCAACCAGAGAAGAAAAAGAAATAGAAGGAATCCAAATTGAAAAAGAAGAAGTAAAGCTGTCACTGTTTGCAGATGACATGATACTATACATAGAGAATCCTAAAGAGGCTACCAGAAAACTACTAGAGCTAATCAATGAATTTGGTAAAGTAGAAGGATACAAAATTAATGCACAGAAATCTCTTGCATTCCTATACACTAATGATGAAAATTCTGAAAGTGAAATTAAGAAAACACTCCCATTTACCACTGCAACAAAAAGAATAAAATATCTAGGAATAAACCTACCTAAGGAGACAAAAGACCTGTATGCAGAAAATTATAAGACACTGATGAAAGAAATTAAGGATGATACAAATAGGTGGAGAGATATACCATGCTCTTGGATTGGAAGAATCAACATTGTGAAAATGACTCTACTACCCAAAACAATCTACAGAGTCAATGCAATCCCTATGAAACTACCACTGGAATTTTTCACAAAACTAGAACAAAGAATTTCACAATTTGTATGGAAACACAAAAGACCCCGAATAGCCAAAGCAATCTTGAGAAAGAAAAAAGGAGCTGGAGGAATCAGGTTTCCTGACTTCAGACTACACTACAAAGCTACACTAATCAAGACAGTATGGTACTGGCACAATAACAGAAATATAGATCAGTGGAACAGGATAGAAAGCCCAGAGATAAACCCACACACATATGGTCACCTTATCTTTGAGAAAGGAGGCAAGAATATACAATGGAGAAAAGACAGCCTCTTCAATAAGTGGTGCTGGGAAAACTGGACAGCTACATGTAAATGAATGAAATTAGAACACTCCCTAACACCATACACAAAAATAAGGTCAAAATGGATTAAAGACCTAAATGTAAGGCCAGACACCATCAAACTCTTAGAGGAAAACATAGGCAGAACACTCTATGACATAAATCACAGCAAGATCCTTTTTGACCCACCTCCTAGAGAAATGGAAATAAAAACAAAAATAAACAAAAGGCACAACTACTGAGCCTGCCTGTCTGGAGCCTGTGTTCTGCAACAAGAGAGGCCACGATAGTGAGAGGCCCGCGCACCGCGATGAAGAGTGGCCCCCGCTTGCCACAACTAGAGAAAGCCCTCGCACAGAGACGAAGACCCAACACAGCAAAAATAAATAAATTAATTAATAAACTCCTACCCCCAACATCTAAAATAATAAAAATAATTTAAAAAAACAAATAAACAAATGGAACCTAATGAAACTTAAAAGCTTTTGCACAGAAAAGTAAACCCTAAACAAGACGAAAAGATAACCCTCAGCATGGGAGAAAATATTTGCAAATGAAGCAACTGACAAAGGATTAATCTCCAACACTTACAAGCAGCTCATGCAGCTCAACATTAAAAAAACAAACAACTCAATCCAAAAAGGGGCAGAAGACCTAAATAGACATTTCTGCAAAGAAGATATACAGATTGCCAACAGACACATAAAAGAATGCTCAACATCATTAATCATTAGAGAAATGCAAATCAAAACTACAATGAGATATCATCTCACACTGGTCAGAATGGCCATCAGCAAAAACCTACAAACAGTAAATGCTGGAGGGAGTGTGGAGAAAAATGTACCCTCTTGCACTGTTGGTGGGAATGTAAATTGATACAGCCACTATGGAGAACAGTACGGACGTTCCTTAAAAAACTACAAATAGAACTACCATTCGACCCAGCAATCCCACTACTGGGCATATACCCTGAGAAAACCATAATTCAAAAAGACTCATGTACCAAAATGTTCATTGCAGCTCTATGTACAGTAGCCACGACATGGAAGCAACCTAAGTGTCCATCAGCAGATGAATGGATAAAGAAGATGTGGCACATATATACAATGGAATATTACTGAGCCATAAAAAGGAATGAAACTGAGTTATTTGTAGTGAGATGGATGGATGTAGAGTCTGTCATACAGAGTGAAGTAAGTCAGAATGAGAAAAACAAATACCGCATGCTAACACATATATATGGAATCTAAAAAAAAAATGGTTCTGATGAACCTAGGGGCAGGACAGGAATAAAGACGCAGACGTGGAGAATGGATTTGAGGACACGGGGAGGGGGAAGGAGATTCACTTTGTTATAAAGCAGAAACTAACACACCATTGTAAAGCAATTATAGTCCAATAAAGGCGTTAAAAAAAAAAAACAGAACGGATTGCATTGGGAAAAAAAAAAAGGAGTAAACTAATTGTGCCTATTTCACAAAGGAGAATAAACATTGCCCCTGGGGTGGGGTTATAAAAAAACAAAAACAACTGTTACATGAATGCATGACGAAAAATCTTATCATTTTTGGTATAGTCACATGAACTATGGTTGTGACTTCTATTACAATCAGAAAGATCAACATTAGTTTAAGACACTGTTCGGGTTTTAATTTTTGTAGAATACAATACACCCTATTAAATCAAAGTCTTAAACAAAATTAGCTCCTTTTATATGTATAGCTTTTACTTTATCCAAAAAATGATTTTAAATATTGAGGATTTTTCATGTTGTTCAATGAGTTTATCAGAATCATAGGCAAATGCTTATCACAATGCTCTCAGGAACTACAGCAAATATATAAAAAATCTGGCTTCTCTGTTTGCAAAAGTAAAGCCATAAAATTATATTCTTTTTAGTAAAATTAAACATTTCCTGTTAAATAAATATACTTCATCAGTATCCACTTTAATTAAAGATTCTAGATTAATAAGCTTGGACAGGAGTTTTCATTATAATCAACAGCATTCCTGAAAAAGAACAGAGTTGCTATGGTTTCTTTCCTTTATGGTTGTTCTTGAATTTAAAACATGCACACATAAACACACACACACACACACACACACACACACACACACCCTGTTTCTCAGAATATTTTGAACATCCACCATTTACTAAAGTGTGTTATCACCTCACTATCACTTAAAACAGATTTTTAAATTAAATCTGCTTCAAGAGATATTACCTTTTGTGAAGTATTAATTATTTTTAAAGTGAGATAGGGAAACTCAAGATTACAAAGTGTTCCAGATGAATTATAATGAGTGGATGCTTCCTATCCCAGCATACGCAGCTCCATATCCCATATGTGAGACCCTCAACATGTGTATCAAGAAAAAAATTTTGACATGTTATCTCTTTACTGTAAGTATCTTAGAAAAAGTCAGAACCTGTCTGGAAAGCAACGAACAGTGGAATGGTTTTGCTCAGAGACCTGTACAGCCTAAGAAGTTGCTTTTATTAGAGTATATTTAAGCTGTGAATGTTAAGATAAAGGCAGGTAGCATACCATAAAGTTCTTTGTATTTTAAATTTAATGCACACATTTTCCTACCATACCTTCAGAGATTGGGATTATATGCATGTACTCAATCAGTTGTACTGATAAAAGAAATACATGGACATACACATATGTATTTATATACCCCAATAGCCCTTTATCAGCACACAGTTCATTACAAGTATCAAGTATATAAGTGGGTAGGTTGCAACTGTAACTGACCTAGCAGGGAAAGTAATCATTGCTGAAAGAAATTTTCTTTTGCAATACAGTAAAAGGTTCCGATAAACAGAGTGTTCCAATTATGTACTGATGTAAGATTTATAGAAAAGAGGCAGTTGGGAAAATGATCAGTCTGTGAAAGACTCTGGCAAGGCCAAATTGTCTGATTTTCTAGGGCATGGAATGGTTAGGGAAGGAAATTTCAGGGCAGCAGGGTAGGTTAAACTAAGCTCTATTAGGAATGGCTGTAGCTCAGTGGAGTTTGACCCCACTCCTTTAAAAGACAAACCACGAAAGTCACATAGTCCTAGGCTTTGGTCTATAGAGACAAATAAGTCTGCAATTCTGGTCTGTAGGAGTTTCCAGTCTCACAGGAAGAGATGTAAATATAAAAAGATAATTATACTTCAGGGTACCACATAATGAGGTAGTGAATTGGAATCTGGAATTAGTCTGGAAAGATGAATTTCAGGTATAAACTTAGAACTAAGAAGTAAGTTATCAGCAATGGAGGGAGAAAAGAGTTAAAATGTTCCCATAGGGTTGCTCTGCATAAAGTCATTTATGCAAGGTCCTTAAAGGGGCAAACAGTATTAGTTGAGGTGATAGCAAAGATGTATCCATGTAATTACACACTTGGTGAAGAAACACTTCCACTTTCTCAGTATTCATCCCAAGCAAGGAAGAAAGTTAGAGAAGGAGGACTGCCAAGGACTGGGATGCTATCCCTTTACAGTGATTCCAAGAATGATAGAGAAAAAATAAAATTTCAGATATGATACTCTCATCTTTCCTCTTCTTTGGATTCGCCATTAGTAAAGAAATTTATAATTTTTAAAATAGCTAACTCTCATTGTCATGGAGCTCACAGAGATGTCACAGCATCCTCACTGACATCTTCAAGACTTGGTGGTGGTTTACGGATGCCAGTGAGCCAACACTCGACTCAGCTATTTTGAAGTTTGGTACCATATAAGATAATAAATAAAATATAGCTGGTATCCTAAGGCTTTGACTGTAAAATACAGATTTCAGATGTAAAACTCCCAGACTGATCTAAGAAGTAGCTAAATCACCAATATGCAGTGATTTCTGGCATTCATATTTTTCATGTATTGTCCTTCCCCTCTCCGCCCTCTCTTTTCCTTCCCAAGTAGAAGAGGGGGTAAATTGATAAAAAGAGATCCAAATAAATGGAGGAGAGTAAATAGTGAGATTAACTTGAAGATTAGCCACAAGACAAACTGAAAAAGAAACGAATATTTTGTTCAAGTTCTACATGGAAGAAAGCACGAGTAATGATTTGATAGTGGACCAGTTCATTTGTGGACAAGACGAAAAGAAATGAAATGGAAGGCTCTAGAGAACCATAGTCCTCATCACCATCCTTTTAATGACTATTCATTGTGTATAGTAAATGGCTCAATGCCTTCAAATGGAAATGTAAAATAGGGAATTTGATATAAAGAGAAGAGTAAGGTACTTGAAAAAAGAATGAAAAGATAGAGATGGTTTTGCCAAGGTCCACCTGCATGGCTCGGAGTAACTTCCAGTTGAGCTTATGGAGACATCACCAAGTGATACAGTACATACCCCGAAAGTGGACACATTTACATACAGTTGACACAAAGCAAACTAAAGTAAATGAAGATTTCAAAGGAAAGATCCATCCCAATGGTTCTGTAGACATTAAAATCCTCAGGTTCCATTCTCAGAAGTTATTAAGTGGACCCTGGGTAGGACAGGCATCAGCTCAGATGATTCTGATGTAGTGGTCCACAGATCACACTTAAACACTGCTCTCTTCCCTCACTTAGCCTTTCTAAGTATACCAGTTTAGTGGCAAACATTTGTAAGGGGAAAGTCATCTCTACTATTACAGACTGTGTCTATTGCACTTGTAGTTTGCTAAATCTTCTCTCTTTAACATAAAATGGTAAAGTGCTGAAGCATTAATTACATATTTTAAAAGCATTCTCCATTGTTTTCTTCTTGGATTATGTTTTTATAATATTCCTGTATATTATAATCCTAAATTTTATTAAATATAAGAGCTAGGGTTAGGTATTGCCAAAGAAAAAGAAGAGATAAAAGGGAACAAAGGGCTTCCCTGGTGTTGCAGTGGTTGAGAATCCGCCTGCCGATGCAGGGGACACGGGTTTGTGCCCCGGTCCGGGAAGATCCCACATGCCGCGGAGCGGCTGGGCCCGTGAGTCATGGCCGCTGAGCCTGTGCTCCGCAACGGGAGAGGCCACAACAGTGAGAGGCCCGCGTATCACAAAAAAAAAAAAAAAAAAAAAAAAAAAAAAAGGGAACAAAAAGATTTGACTTCAAGTTCCTCTGCTTATTTCTTGATTGAATGACTTTTAGCAACTTGTTATCTACCCATAATCAAGGAAATCAATGACCTCTTTCTATATCCCATACAAATCTTAAATTCAATAATTATATTCAGTGGCAATTGAAGACATATTAGTGATCTAGTTATTTATATTTAATATTGTAGAACATGTTTTATTTTAAATGTGGTGCTATAGTTAAATGTCACAATGAATAAAATAAAAGCAGTTCACTTTAATGCATTTTATTTGTGCTTTCTATCAGTGATAATTAATTATATCTGTAATATGGTATTGGCCTGAAAAATGATTATTTGATAATGTAGAAATGTATATATTACAAGATTATTAAGGGATAATATTCTGTAAGGTAAGTAAAAATTCTCTTAATTATGTAACCAATGGTTTATAGTTCCCTGAAAAAATTGCTATTTCATTCTTCATGGTGAACTCTAACTGACCTCCAAAAACCCTACTCAAATGTCAACTTCAAGACTTTCTTAAAAATACTGCTATATTTAATATAGATAACCAAAAAGGACCTACTATAAAAAATCAAAAAAAATAACAAATCCACATCCTCACCCTCAGTTGGTTTATTATTCTTTTAATGCTGTGAACTGCATCACAAGATGCTGTGATAGGAATGCTAGAAAAAGGCTAAAAACAGTAAGCATGTCTCAAAGGTTCTCTAATGGTTGAAGATGATACAGTTGGTGGTAGTGTACCTCAACAAATTAAAATTTAAGATTTCTCAGGGCAAATGTCAAATGTCTTTTCTTCTGTTCCAATTTTCCTGATCACTATGGAGTAAAGTTAATTATGGATATAGAAAAGTGCAGAATTTCGAGAAAATTTGGAGATGATTAGCAATCTATAAAATCTTTGTAAAAGCTTCCTTTTCTGAGTACAGCTTGAAATAAAGTATATCCTGCAATATTAATAAAATATCCTAAGACTGAATGTCAGAACAGATTCCATATTTTCCAAATTGTCCTGAGACAATGGAAAAGAAATAAAATGTTAAGTTAATCATTGACAATCTAAAAAAATTTTTAAAGGAAAAGAATTTCATGAAACTGAACTATCAGTGAATACTTTTTTGTTGTTTTTCAGCTATGTTTAAATAATTCCATATGCATTTTGACAATTAAATCAATTAATGATGCTGTCACTAAATTAGTTGACACACTGTTTAGAATAAAATTTCTAGGATGACTAGTGGCATGGTTTAAAATTCCCGGTGATAATTCTGAGAGGAGATAAATCTTGTGATAATAATGCATATTTATAAAACAGTCACATGTGAAGAAAGCTGAATTAGGCAATACTTCATTTTTTTCTATTGTTTTTTAAAAACATAGGGTATCTGTTTTAGAGGACTAATCTCACTTGACTAAAATTTAAGTGCTTAATATTCGTTCTTCTTGGGCTGGGCAAAGAAGGTGTAGAATGGTTACTCATTTGTTCCTTTTCAGGATATAATTCACAGAAATAGCATAATGTACTTTTTTTCTCCTCTTGTCTTCCAAGTTTTAATTTCAAAAGCAGGTTTATCAACTGCCCTATTTCCCAGGTTAGGTTTCAATAGAAATATAGAGTACCTTGGTCAGAGGGGGACTCTATTTTCTAGATCTCTGGCAGTAGTGTTAAGGTTGGTACCATGGACTCATGCCACTAATTTTCATCGATTGCTTTCCTCTTTTCCACATCGTCTACCATGCTAACTTCTAAGGAAATTAAGCCACTTTGTACTATCACCTCCATATAAGCCGTGGTTAGATGGCAAAAAGAATGACAATATTTTATACAGCTCCTCTCATCAAGAAGAGGCATGTCTTGCCTCACCATTGAAACTGGGCTGGCTTTGTAACTTACTTTATCTAAAAGAAGGTGAAGGAACTGAAGTTGTACGAATCCTGACCCTAGACCTCAACAGCCCTTTCTTGGATTGTTGCCACTAGGTGAGTAAGCCCAGGTTAGACTGCTGGAAAAGAGACCAAGTGTAAGAGAACCAAGGCCCCCCAGCCATCAGCCAGCCAACTGTCAGACATGAGAATGATAATCATCTGAGACAAGTAAGCCCCCATTTAACATACAAACTGACCGTACACATATCATTAATCCCACTAAGATCAGCAGAGCCCAGCCAAGATCGACAGAACTACTCAGAAGAATCGTGAACTACATTAATGGTAGCTGCTTTTAAGCCACAACATTTTGGAGTAGTATTTTATGGAGCAATAAATAACTGACCCTGAACTCCATGTCATTTTAGCACATCTGTGTGCTAGCAAACTAATTACTATATTTTTGTATGATAATTTCAACTAGTATCCCAGTTATTACAGCCAGGCTAGATTTCTCTTTTACATGCTTTGTAAAATCAGGCACTAAATATACCTATACTCATGTTAATGTGTTCCACGTGTAAAGACTGGGGTTACACAAGAGGCGGCATAATACAGTAGTTAAGTGTTCAGGTCCTAGCACTTTCTTCTGAGCCCTTCCCACCACATACTGATTCTTTGATTTTAGATGAATAAATAAATTTCTCCATTTTTTTTGTTATAAAATAAGGATAATAACATTTACCTTATAAAGCTGTAGTGAGGAGAAAATAGCATATTTAATGTTTCATGAGTAGTAGGTATTTAATGGATATTTATTTTAAAATTTTCCAGCACACTGAAGTGACCTTGATTTTTTCGATTAATGTATAATTAATATATTATTCCAACCCCTTTAATTCCCATAGCTTTTTTAAAAAAAAGTCTTTATATTCTGTATCTTTATAATAAAAAAAACCCCTCATATAGCTCACTATGTGAAAGAAACTATTGTATATGCTCTCAATACTGTGTGAGACTGCAGGTCTTTTTCCTTTTATCATGATCTGGAACATTCCCATCATGTGATCATATTGATATGGATGTAATACAACATTATAGCCTTTTTATTTGTTTTTTTATTTTTTGGAATGGGGGTGGTAATAGTAATGTCTTAATACCCAGTGTACCAGCTGCCTACAACCTGTGTTAATCAAATGTATTTTCACAACATGAGGGCTGGACAGAGAAGTCAAAACAGGAACTCCTTCAAAGAGCAATTTCTTTAGACTCTGTTTTTTTGTTATTGTTAAATGCAGATAAATTACTTTCTTTTTGAAATGACTATTCCGCCTGTTTCTTTTTGAGATACACTTTAGCCGTATTTTCATTTCAAGATTAAATTCATCTATAAGTATAATTTGCTTTACTTTAGAGGAGATAAAATCATTTGTTTTGAAATTGAACACATTTAAGGTACTTTGAACTGTATCACTGAATCAACTACTTAAAACAAAATTCTTCTTTTTGCCATTATGGAGGTCAAACGGAAGATTAATACACAAACACTAATACAATAATAAAAATTTATCCTATCAATAAACATTTTAAAAACTAAATAAAACATCCCCCCAAAGTGTCTATACTTATATGACTATATATGAACACATAATGCATCTTAAAACATGTGATACATGTGAATATTTATTATAAAATAGTGGATAGGTAACTAGCTAGCTAGATAGAAAATATACCTGAAAAGCTGGCTCAACCCAGGGATTCAAAGCACCTCCTCCTAATTTTTAAAACTGAACTTTGTGACCACAGTTGTTCTTAAATTCAGACGGTCAATTACAGTGGTGTGTGAGGGCCATTAAAAATCAGATAAGTGACAGTTTTGAAATCTAAGAATAAAGTCTATTTACTCTATATTTCTGGTGGATAAGTAACTGCCTAGTTTATTAAAAAAAATCATTTGAAATATACATGGGATTTATAATACCAGGACTGATCTCATATATCTGAAAAATAAGTAACTTTTTAATTGATGTTTTTAAATAAAATAGTAAGTTCAATGAATCAAAGGTTGCATTTACAACCACATTAATTTGGAAAGTGGAAAAGATGGCAAATATTTTGTATGGAATAGCACAATTCTTCCACCATTGCTAGAAGAATAATTCCAGATAATATTTAGCTTTGTTTTTGTTGTGTGTTAGTTTTGAAGGAGTGCTATCAATAGAAGTTTTAAAATATATAGTATATTGTAATGATGTTTTTATATCCTTTGACATATTCATAAAAGATGAGAGCAGAGAAGCTGCTCCTGAGAGGCATGGGGCTTAAATGGAGGTTTAAGGTCCATCCAAAAGGATGAGGCTCAAAGATGAAGTCTGTAGGTGTTTGAATGAAGAGAAAATGTACCAAGCATTTTTTCCTTGCTTTCATTCCTGGACTGTTTCTGTTAATTGCAACACAAAGCACACAGACCATCACTGACCTGCCAAACTCCTCTTTAACAATCAATATCCAGCTCAGTGTTACTTTGTCCCCTCTCTCCTCTATGACCTAAGAGCATGAGGTCCAGATTTTTATTGGAACTCTTATTATGTTTTGCTATAATTATCTTTTAAAAGGTATCCTAGCTCTTGCTTTTTCACTCTCACTCTCTCTTCAATATTAGTATCCTTTCAAAGGGAAAGGTCATCAAATTTTCACCTCATTGATTCATCCATTTATTCACCAAATATTTGTTGAGCACCTACTATAAGCCAGATACTATACCAGTGACTAATGATACAAAAATTTAAAAAAGCACAACTTCTACTATAAAGAGCCATTGTATCTAGTTGGGAACACTGACTAGTACATATATGATTACTGCATTACCTTACATATGCTATGAAGAGTAAAGTGCTAAGAGGTCATATAAGGGAGAACCCTTAGTATGAAATTAGAGGGTTCAAGAAAGGTTTCTTGGAAGAAGGGACACTTCATGTGAGGTTTATAGGATGAATGGGAGGAAAAAAATGTGTTTAAAGGCTTGTTGGTGAGATAGAGCATAATCAGAAAATAGGAAAAAAAAATCACCATGACTGAAGTACTGAGTGAATGTCATGCCTATTATTTTAACACAGAATGTTTTGTGTAGTAGGACCTCAGTAAATGCTGAATAAAGACTGAGGAAAACTCTGAGGACAATGCTGCATGGTTGATGGATCTACAAAATGGGGCATCAGTTTACATGATCCTAGGAGTTGGAGACAAAGAACATCAGCAAGTGAGTTTAGAGTCTGCCTCTTGCCATCATCCAGCCCAACAATGTTAACTAGCAAAGACTTTCAGTGATATGTCAAAGTATGCTCTGTCTGCAGGAGAGTGGGGTCCAGAATAGCCTATCAGCAGTCTTTTGAGCTATCACATATTGCAAGAAGTAACCAAAGACTGGGACACAGCACACAAGAGGTACTTTAGAAAAACTGCTCTGTGATTCCTTATCTCTCAGATGCTTTGGGTTTCAAAGGAATCTTCTTTCACTTTTGTATTTATTTCTCTTTCATTTAAAAAACTACAAAAGAATCCTTCCTATATTCCAGACACTATGCTAGATACTCAAGGGATACAAAGATACCAAAAGACGCACGTAGTCCAGAGGAGAAGACAAACTCACTAAGAACTCCCTTCTTCTCAGGGCTCTGCTATTGGTGAATAGCAGGAAACTTGGGTGGGTTTCTTGCAAGTCAGGTAGCCCAGCTACTATCATACATGTTCCTTCTTAGGAGATACGTAGGCTGATGTGAGTGAATAAGATCTCTTCACCACTCAGGCACAGAGCTACTAGTATTTATGGAGCATCCATTATGTACTTTGCACTTGATACAGACTCTTCTTAATCCTCACCATAACCCTATGAGGTAATAATCTTCATTTTGCATATTAGTAAACGGAGACTGCTTATGTATGAAGTCATTTGCTTAAATTCATACAACTACTAAGTGACAGAGATGGATTTTGCAAAGGTTTGTTTCATTCTTAAAGCCTCCGTTATGAGTTTCTACCCTAAAGTTGCTTTCTTGCCAAGCATATCATGATCCTATTTCACAGATTTTTTTTTTATATGAATGCACAATCAGTCCAAGATAAGTATTATAATAATACATTCTAGACCTTATTCTACATTCCCCCAGACAATATTACATCTGTGCTTCCTTTGCACTGACTGTGTGTGTGTAATATAATCAGGACAGGAGCAGCAAGAAACATATACTATCGTTTCCCCAGGATTTTTTAACATGGCAAAATATTCCTTAATCATAAAAAGGTAACCAGTTGAAACCAGTTATAGCCATGCATCACTTCCTAATTTAAAATGATGCCTCTCCTAATAATGTAATTTCACAGAACAATAAACAAAACAGCCACCTATTTGGTTTTTATATTTCATCTCTGGATCAGGAACAAGGGTTTCTGATATCTGAGAGGATTCTTTGGGTAATCTTTGAGAAAAGTGTTTAAGAAAATCACAATGTGAATAATAACTGAGGGAGGAATGAGGATCTTGTCTGCCTTCACCCTCTGGTTGATAAAGCAGAACTTCTGCTTCTCTGTAGAAGAAGGAAACTATGAGGTTGTTTCAGTGTTTTCATTTTCCAAAAGTAGGTGTCTAATCAATTCTCTGTTTCATCCGAATGGTTAATTGCTGAGAAAGTCATCTGATCAAAATGACTGGACCTCACCAACTACTTGGCAGTGCAGAAGGGTTTTCAGTTATCAACCTCAATTGACTCAAAAATGGGTGATTTATTCAGCTTTAATCAGAGCAGTGAGGCTATTACAAAACTCTGCTTTCCATCGGGGTCACAATGGACTCAAATGTAGTTGCCATTGGTGATAGTAGAAGGAACACAATCTTTGGAATCAGACGTGGATTTGAAACCACCTCTGTCGTCTATGAATGACTTTTGACAACTTACTTGAATTTTTCAAGGATGTGTTCCCTCATCTGCATAGTAATGAAGTTAATATCTACTGCATATAGGGAGAACGTAAAGTAGTGTTAAGTAGTAAACTATTAGTACAGCCTAGTTCTGTTCTGTTATCCTTGCAATATAAAGGCAATATGAACAGGTAGCTGGAGAGAACATGACTCTTTATCTTCCCTTAACTTTCTGTCTAGCTTGTTAAATAACCTTGGTTGAAATAAAGCACACTGTTTACTTACATACTTTACTGACAATTGTATCACAGCAGTGGAAAATGGAAACAGTACTATTCTAATAAATCATCTTAACAGCTCAGTAGTTTTTAATGTTGGGTTAGCACTTTTATCTGTTAAAAGAAAAATGAGATAGAAATAGAGAGTACTCTGCTATTATCCTGCCTCTGCAAACTTGCAGAACATACTGCAAAGGCACTGTGAATTAAGAATCTATTGTGTACCCTGGATTTTTTTTTTCCCCAAAACCTTACAGAAGATTTAAATGTTAGACCAAAAATGTGATAGAGTAATAATAAAGCCGTTTCTTCCCACTATGGCCTAAGGGCAATGTATTAGTTCCAAAGATATGACCTTGAGTTATGAATCAGATGAAAAAGTTGCATCAAGAAACATCATTCTCAGGCTTCCCTGGTGGCGCAGTGGTTGAGAGTCCGCCTGCCGAGGCAGGGGACGCGGGTTCATGCGCCGGTCCGGGAGGATCCCACATGCCGCGGAGCGGCTGAGCCCGTGAGCCATGGCCGCTGGGCCTGCGCGTCCGGGGCCTGCGCTCCGCAATGGGAGAGGCCACAACAGTGAGAGGCCCATATACCGAAAAAAAAAAAAAAGACAAGAACCATCATTCTCACTTGGGTGGATGAGGTACGCCTCCCCTTAACCATTCTGTAATATGCAGTGGCAAACTAATAATATGGAGCACTGCATAATGGATAACATTATTTGGAGATGCCTCAGTAGGTCAATGTTCCCTACCTTTTTCAATTAGGAGCTTTGAAATGCTAGAAATTTGCAATAACCTAAGGAATCCTTTAGCTTTAGAGTAGAAATTGGTGGTAAAAATAGTCTTCAAGTTCTTACACAAAACTTGGTAATGCCTATTCCCACCATCACTAAAGGCCTTCTGCTTTTTCATTTCTCTCTCTGTTCTTTGGTGGCTTCTTAAGCTTACCAAAGATGCTGCTCATGGTGTTCAACTGTCCCTGAGGTCATGCTTTTAAGTTGAGAAGTGAAATAAAGAGGGAGAGAAGCAAAAAACTGAGGATAGCCTAGATGGGGTTGAACAAGATTTGCAGTTCAACAAATATGTATTGAGTCACTGCTTTTTCAACCCCCTGAGGTACCTACAAAGATGAGGTAAATATATCTTCAAATTGTTCACAATGAGTTAGATATATATGTCTGATTTCCAAAAACCACCAGAAAGGACCTTGAGTAAGTTGTCTCCAAGGTGGGAGAGGAGGGAAGGTGGTTTCCTCCAGTGCCTGTGTGTGTGTGTGTGTGTGTGTGTGAGAGAGAGAGAGAGAGAGATTTTAGGTAGTTTGTTGCTATTCTCAAAGACTCATATGCATGTGTTTTATTCCAGTGCTGATCAATTGATAACAGCTGCCTGAGCACAGGGTAAAATAAGCCCCTGAAGTTGTTTGTAGGCTTGACAGAAGAGGGCCCTGGTCAGAGGGTCAGCCACATAAACAAGGTGGGTGAAAAGCACCAACTGTGTTTTCAGTGTATCATCGCAGGGCCCACAGGATAAAATTCAAACTTACTAGTATGGCATAAAAGATGAATATTCCATATCGCATCATATGTTCTGGCATAGCACACAAGAACGACAAAGTACTTGCAGTTTATGTGCCGTACTGTTTCACATCTTGGAGCCTCTATTCACACAACTCCCTTTTCCTGGAATAATTTACCTTTCATTCTAAGATGTTTCTCCTAGAGAAAATCTCTTTATCTTTCAAGTTTGAACTCAAAAGACTTCTGACATCACTACATCCTAAATAGATCTGACTTCTTTTGTTTCCCCATATTATCCCATAGAGGACTTCAGCAAACTGGTATAATAAAGGGGTCTGTTTACATTCAATATCATATTAGTGATCTATTTCTGGGCAACGCATTGCCCTAAATAGTTTAAAACAACAAATGTTCTTTATGTCAGGAACCTAGGACTGGCTCACTTGATGGTTCTGGCTCAAGGTGACTCATTACGTTGTGGTCAAGGTGTCAACTGGGACAGCAGTCATTGCCAGACTTGATGGGAGCTGAAAGTTCCACTCCCAAGAACACTCATATGGTTGTTGTCAGGCCTCAGTTTCTTGAAGGTCATTGGACCAAGGACCCTGGTTCTCCACCATAGCAGTGAGCCTCTCCATTGGGCTTCTTACAACTGGCAACTTGATTACCTCAGTACAAGTGATGCAAGAGAAAGAGAAACCCCAAGGCAGAAGCCACAGTCTTTTTAATAACCCAGTCTCAGAAGTGACATCTCATCATATCTGTCACATTCTATTTACTAGAAGCAAGTCAGTAAGGTCAGCCCATACTTATGGGGAAGACATTCCACAAGGGCATGAATACTGAGTCAGGAATCACTGCAAGACATCTAACAGTCAGCCTATCACATTCAGTATCTTCCCTAACTGGGTTGAAACCACAATTAATTGCTTTGTGTTTCCCTATCATCTGCCTAGTATCTGGCACAGTAAACACTGAAGAAAGGAAGAAGAGAGGGAGGAGAAAGAGAAGGTAAGAGCCATCAAAGTCAAATTATAAATTAAATCCCTTAAACAACTGGAAATGACCAATCTATAAAACTATTGTTTGGAAGAAATAAACACAATTTTAATATCTTAGCCAAGACTGAAATTACATGGAATTTCTAGTAATGTGGTCTTTGATTATGACATTTAACAAAAAAAGAATTTGTAGCTTAACACTGTTATATAGGTCTGGAAAAGAATTTCTGAAGTTAGAAATATAAAGACCAATTTTATTCATTCTCCTAGTTCATGGAGGCTCCTTGTGGTATATTTTGTGACCAAAAGGCACTATAGCTGAAACACTGACATTTATGGATGCAGTTTTATGTAATAAACAGAAGTTCAATTATCTTAAATGGGCTCTCTTAAATGCTGTATCCAAAGCAAACTCTAATTTAGGCTGATTTCTCCTCAAATGTAAAATGGAGAAGTGCCAAGTCTCTTGCTTTAAAATACTTGATATGATATTTTTTCCCTTTGAAATATAGCTCTCAGCCCATCTCTCCCTCCCTCCTTCGCTCTCTCCTTAAACATGTAGGTGAAAACACAAGTGATTAAAATCTGGTTCCTGCTCTCAGAATCCAGTGTATGTACATACAGTTTGGCATGCAATCAAATAACCATAATACAGTGTGAAATAACCATTAGATAATGTGAATATACTATAATGTGAATGTAGTATTCAAAATACTGTAGGATCATAGGAAAGGAGTGATCAGCTCTGTCTGGAAGAGGTCAGAAGGTAACAGATGAGATATGATATAGACTTTTAATGATGAGATAGAAAGTATGCAATGGTTTGCCATATTAAAAGAAACAAGTCATAGGAGGAAGATAATTTAGTTACAGGTCAGAGTTCTTGAAACTTATTTATTTAATTTTACTAACAGCCCACTTTGACATTAAAAGACATCATTTGACCCGAAGTTGTATAGGATTTCAATAAATTATTCTGTCCTAATGAGCATCAATTTAGCTTTAAAAATAACAAAATAAATTAGGAGCATTTCAACTGCAATTTCAAGAAAAAGAAAAGGAAGCAGTGATGGAAGAATCACAAAGCAAAACTTTCCCTGTCACTGCTCAGAGAGGCAACTGTAATATTCAATAGTTTCCAGTTCAGCTTAACTGTGATTGATTTTGTGGCAATTAAAATGTACAAACAATAAATTTATTCACATGACTTAATGTGATTGCAGCTTCAGAACTAATAAAGGACAGTTTGAATGATTTCAGACCTGAATTCTGTTTCCATTTTCTTTGCATTTATGGTCACATTAATCATGAACTTAGAATAGAAAAAGTGTTGTTATATGATACACTTTGACTGTATTAATTGCACTTTTAAGATAAAAGATTCTGACGTTTGTATTTAATTCTGATTAATTTCCATAATAGAACATTGCAGTTAAAAAAATGTTAACTTCAGCTTAACTATATTTTCAATTTATTATCAACCAAATATACTGAAAATTAATCACAATTCCATCCATAGAAAACAAATGTTTTATGAAGTCTTATTTTAATTTCTAGGGAGAAATGGAATGAGTGTGAAATGATATTATATAACCCAATTAAAATATGCATTTTTAAAAATTCCAATCCTGGGTTTTCTTGAAATAATCTGGTGTCAGAAAGACTAGACATAATTTAGCATTCTTAGACATAACTTTTTAGCATTCAAAATGGCTATCATCTCTCTGAAAAGAGGTGGATTATAAAAAAGGTGGAATAAGTAAGAGGAGGGATGGTGTGGTGAAAAGACATCACTGCATACAATTTAGAGTTGGGAAAGTATATAATATATGATCTAGAAGACAGACTTCCTCAATTAAAAAAATCCAAGCTAGGAATCCCTCTCCTCCCCTCCCAGCTACCATCATCCACCCCTATATAAATGGGAAGATCCAGACCACAGGATAGAGACTAGTCTCTAAAGTCACTTCCTTTATTAATCATTCCACAGATACCATTTGCAAAGTTTCTATATGTCAGAAAAGCAGATGAATAAAAAATGGCCCTTTTACCTAATGTCTTATGACCCAGTATGAGTAGACAGATCTCATGAAGCCTAGAATCATGCTGATGAAAAGGAGGGAAGAGATTTGAGTCATATTTCTAAAGGGGATAGGAAAATCTCAAATAGAGACCTGAGAAATGCCATTTTTTCCTTCCTGCATTGGGCTTCTTCAAGCTGGAGGTCCTCTGTTTCAACATTCTCCATAAATGTCTTATTCTCTTCTGCTCTTTGGTCCAAAATTATCATCATAATTTCTTCAAATGAGAAAACTAAAATAAACAGATATGAATGGTTCTCTTCTCTTCCTTCTCTAATCCACCATTTGAACCCATTTCTATTTTATTCTCTACTTTCATTCATAGCTTTGATATCCATCCTTCTCTTTCCTTTTTGAAACATTTAATGGCCTTTTTTGTATGCAAATGTTCTATAAAGAATAGAACATTTACATGAAAGAAAAAAAAGAAAAATAAGGGGGGAAATCATTGAGCTAACCTACCAAGAATATATTTTACTATCCTGTGGATAGCTTAGATCTACCCCATGCTCTCTCCTGAGCCAATATGACCTCTACATTTTTATTTTCTCATACTTCCATTCACTTAAAAAAATATTTCCCTTTATAAATGCCCACTTTTTTTTTCCCTTTGGCAGATTTAACTTTTGGCAAAAAGAAGCATATCACATGAAGATTTTTTTAACAGTAAAAAACACAGAGTGAGCATTCAATACATAAATATTAAAACAAAGTCACTAAGGAAAAGAGTTAGGCACTAGAGACCAAATTCTACAGGGTATAAGCACTAAAAGCTATTAATTAAAGGAAAAACTTTTACTTTTATTGTAAAATAACTCAACTATTATTTATCATAAATTACTTTTAACCATGTCATAGTTTGGTGATCTTGAACTTTTAGAACTATATAACCTAAGAATCATATCTATCACATCTATGACAGGGATATCATTATACACAAGAAAAAGGGCTATTGTGCTTTGCTAGCCAAGAAAATCCCTAAATTAGCAAAAAGTTGTGATGTCTCATCTTCCAAGTCTAACGAAATGCTAAATGAGACAACGGATAAAACACGAGTTGCCCACAAAAGTTCTGATGGGCTCAGTCATGAAGTCTGATGTCCAGTTGTCATTCCATCTCACTTCAAGATTTCTGCAGAAGACTAATGAACTTTTGTGCATGGAATGGCTCACTCCTTGGAGAATGGAGCAATGACTAAGGAGAAAATACAACAAAAGACCAGTAATATTGCAGTTATTATGTGCAATAAGGTCAATAGAGAGTAATAAAAATCAATATAAAAGGTAATAGAAGGAGCAAAACTTGGAAAAGTTCTGGATAAATCAATAGAAGTAGTGGACTGGGAGCATGTGAGGTTTTAGAGGAGTAAATACTTAGTGACTGACAGGTTGTTTAACATTCTTGCCACTTATTTTATCCTTAGGGATTCTGTGTCTGTCAGCAGTGATCCACTATAGAGAGCAGCTACCAAGTTTCTCAACTTGGAGTTTTATTAATGCTTAGTTCCTCTTTCTGTTCTTAACATAATAAATAGCCCACTTTATGGTATCTCAGAAACTTTTGAATGAATTACCATATAAACAACCTGCAATTGCAAAGACTTCAAATATTTCTTTTTTAACTTTGCAAAGTCAGGACTTAAATCCAGTCTTCAAGTAATAGTGAGTATCCCTATTCATGATGACCCCCTCTCTCATCATCTTGATCTCTATAGGAACTTTTGGAAGCCTAAGAATATGAAATTTTAACGGAGATTCATGTCTTCCAAGACCTTTGTAATCTAGTAGTTTTGATTATTAGCTTTGTATCTAAACATATGTCATAACACCTGGATAGTGACTGGATTAGTCAGGCCCCCGGCATGAAACAGGCATGAAGGTCTGATGGGAGAAATAAATAAGAAAAAATATTTATAGATGTGTGACAAGGTGTGAGGAACAAACAAGGGATAGTGCAGCACTTCAGGGCTAGCAAGATCAGGGATTCCTTACTACACAAGGCTTTTCGCAAAGGAAAAGCTTAAGAAATGTTTATTGAGACGTTGAAAGCATAAGTGCCTCTATGAACAGGGCCACTTTGTAGGAGCTATAGCCTTTAGTAAAGGGATAAATCCACCCTGTGAAGACCTGGCAGAAAATGAACTGGGGATTAAATATCCCAACCTCCTCTTCTCCTCCCTTTTCATTATCTTGATGGTTTCTTCATTTGTCTAAACTCAGAAAGCCAAAGGGAAAAGGAAACACACATGTCAGACTTCTAGGATTTATAGAAAGGTAGGGAAGAATAAAGAGGGGTTCTAGAGGACAAACATAACATATTTGGCACAGAAGATCCTTCCATAATTTGTTAAGGCAGCATAGTAAACTCTGGCAGGCACTGTAAATTCATTTTTAACAGTTTAAATTTTCATTGCTAACACTGTAGAGCTATTTCCCCCTCTCTCAAATATATTTAATACAATAAAAAAGGGTTTTTTTCATAAAAGAATTATGAGAATTGATTTAGGGATATGGGCAACATTATAAAATTGGAAATATTGGCTTTGGTTCCATTAATCTAGTTTTCTCCTTTCCTTGTTCACCAAAGCTTAGGGCTTTCAAGATGGTCCTCTCTCTCATCATATGAACCTCTAGAGCTATTGAGAAATAAGATCGCCTAGCTAGTCTTTTTCTCTCCCAAACCAGCTATCAGTGAATAGTGATGATGATTTAAGCTTATAAATCTTCACTAATGCCTTGAAGTTTATCAAAGCCCAATACCTTTCCCTTACATTTCAGAAAGCCAAGTATGGAAGACAATTTTGATGTCTAGGAAAGAAGAAAGAAAACTATCATACAAATGCCCAGGAAGCCATGCCCAGTAAGCCACAATCCTTGGGATAGTCATAGTGCTGTTCATCAAATATTTGTGGCTCTCCTAGACATGTGGTGTCATTGTATTTCCTTGCCCATTGTGGTTAGGTTATGGTTAGGCTTGCTTTGTCCAACAATGTGTGTTAATTATGGGAGGAAACTTTAAAATCCAATGCATGATTCATATTGTTATCTCCTTCTCCCCATCACTGTACTAAGCAATGTTCCAGATAGTGACTTCTCTGATAGCCAGGATCCTGAACTGAGTATAACTTGATGCAAATATGCCATCAGCAAGCAATACATCTCAATTGTTTCCAAGACTCTGAAATTTGGTGTTATTTGTTACCATGGCATTACATAGACCATACGAACTAATACCAATCCTCAGGGGACTAATTTACACCACTAATATCTTGTCTCTACACAATGACACCTTGATTTCCTCCAAACCCTGATTTTTACTATTTTGTTTTTAAAGACCAAAAATATACTCAGGAGCATGTGCATATTGTGAGCTGATATATCTGGGATGTGGAAGGCTCAAGAAATTTCTGGAATATTAAACATGCACACTTAAGTGATTATTTTATATTTCACAAGTCAAAGATACAAAAAATGGTGTGAATAGTGTCATTATATAAAGTAACAGGCATGCTATCAACAGAACACACAAGGACATTTCTAGAAGTGTGTTTCTAGAAAAATGTCTTATAGTTCCTCAGAGGAATTTGGAAATATTCCCACTCTGGAAAATCAAATCCATAAATTATGAGGTTGGAAGGTTACCTCTGATATTCCTATATTATTGGTCTCATGAGTTCTTCCTATGTTTTTTTTTTTTTTGCTTCTTAAACCTTCTAGAGCTTTTTTAAGTTGAAGTTAAGTCTTTCAGAAATAACACGGGAGGGAAACAAGAAAACAAAAAACTCTGAAAATAAAAGTAATTTAGCTCTGAATATAATAACTAAAGGGACATAAATATCTCAGAGAATGATTTTCTGTTTCAACCATGACTGTTCTATGGAGTGGAGAAAAAAACACGGATCACATTAAAACAAAATTAATCAGCTGAAACATACTACATATGCCTCAGTGATTAACAAGAATATTTTATTTCTATCAGTTATGCAAATGAGAACAAGGTATTTTAAGGTTTTCCCAGTTCACATATTAATTCAGAATATATGAAACAATTTAAATGAAAATGATCTAGAGCTATATCTCAAAAAGTCTGTGAACATGCACAGGATTATAAACTCATTGATCTTTTTGTGCTATATTAGCCCATTCTCATCAGAAAGTTTACCGTTAAAACAATTTTCAGCTAAATAAAGAAGCCCTTTGCTTTTAAAGAGGAGTGAAATCTTTGCTAATCTTTGATGGATTTTAGCCCACAGTTTACATTCAATGTTCTCAAATTTCAGTGAACATCAAATTTACCTTGTCGCTTACTGAAAATGCAGCCTCCTCCGTGACTCCAAAGAGCTTGATTTGGTGGTCAGAGGTCAAATTTCTCAGGTTATTTCTAATGCAAGTCTACTCATTATGCATTGAGAAACATACCCAAGACAGAGCCCTTACAAAGGTATTGGACATTGATTTTGTCCATTTTCATCATGCATTTTTAGTGAACATGCTTCCTATAAAATCCTCTTCTCTAACAACAAAGGAGAAAAGAACATATCCTATTGATTTATTTTCCTTGATGAAGAGTAAACTATTCATTTTTTATTAGATGAGTAAACATTTATTATTCAAGTCACATAGTATTTGACTTTTCTTGCAAGCAAATAACTCCTTAGAAATTCTGTGATTGTGAAAATTAGACTGTTATAACTTACTGTATTTAAGATTGTGTTAATTGCCTCTGACTTTGAACTCAGACACCCCTAACTTCATCCATTGTTTCCTACAAGAATAATCTTCAAACTTTACACTGATTAGACCATTTTGTTAATGTTTTATAAAAACTTTCCTGCCACTGGCAATGCCTTTGTAAGTGTATCTCTTTCTATTTGACTTGAGTTCTAGGAGCTCTCTTATTTTCCCTGGGAACCTCTGAGATATTTCCTGAACATAATAAAAACATTGTTCAGTTTTACAGATTATAGAAATAAACGGACCTTACTTATTGCCACTTGGTCAGCTTCCTTTGCATTTCTATTTGTTTCTTCTTTAAAAACATAAGAAATACACAGTATAGAAATTGAAAAATAGCAAAAAAATGAATAAATGAATGACCACCCCCAAATCCTTCCACAAAGATATAACCACTGTTAAATTTTGGCCTCTATTATATACTTTTAGAATTTTTATCCTGTGTACATATAATTTTTTTAAATAAAAAAGCATGATAAATATAATTAACATTACTGTATGTTATATATGAAAGGTAAGAGTAAATCCTAAGAGTTCTAATCACAAGGAAAACAATTTTTTTCTATTTCTTTAATGTTGTATCTATATGAGATGATGGATCGATGTTCACTAAATTTATTGTGATAACCATTTCATTATGTATGCAAGTCAGATCATTACGCTGTACACCTTAAACTTACTTATACAGTGTTGTATGCCAGTTATATCTCAATAAAACCAGAAGAAAAATAACAAAAACAAACAGATCAATGTTCTACATCTGCTCTGTAACCTGCTTTTTTCCTTTTTACCTGTTTCCTCTTCAATGCTTACCACCTATTCCTCTGTGTTATCCTCCCTCTTTTGTTGTTGTTGGTGCTTCCAGGCTTATTGAGATATAACTGACCTATAACACTGCATAAGTTTTAGGTGGACATCTGTGATGATTTGATACATGTATAGATTACAAAATGTTTACCACAACAAGGTTAGTTAATACATTACAAAATGTTTACCACAACAAGGTTAGTTAATACATCCTTCTCCTCAAATAATTACCTTATTTTTTGGTGTTATTGTTACAGTGAGGATAGTTAAAAATCAACTCTCACAGAACCTTTCAAGTATACAATACAGTATTGTTAGCTCTAGTCATCATGCTATAGTCTACATTAGATCCCTGGACCTTATTCTTCTTATAACTGTACATTTGTCCCCACTGACCAACATGTCCCCATTTCTCCACCCCCCCGCCTCTGGCAACCTATTCTCTGTTTCTATGAGTCTGATGTTTTTAGATTCCACATGTAAGTGAGATCATACAAGGTTTGTCTTTCTCTGTCTGACTTATTTCACTTAGCATAATGCTACCTCAAAGTCCATCTATGCTGTACAACTGGCAACCTATTCTCTATGAGTCTGATGTTTTTAGATTCCACATGTAAGTGAGATCATACAAGGTTTGTCTTTCTCTGTCTGACTTATTTCACTTAGCATAATGCTACCTCAAAGTCCATCTATGCTGTACAAATGGCAGAATTTCTTTCTTTTATATGACTGAATAATATTTCATCACACACACACACACACACACACACACACCTCTCACATTTTTGTCATCTCTTTATCTGTTGATGGACACATAGGTTGTTTTCATGTCTTGGCAATTGTGAGTAATGCTGCAATGAACACAGAAGTGTAGCTATCTCTTCCAGATAGTTATTTCATTTCTTTTGGATATATGCCAGAAGCGGGATTGCTAGATCATAAGGTAGTTCTAATTTTAAGTTTTTGAGGAACCTCCATCCACACTGTTTCTCATAGTGGCTACACCAATTTACATTCCTACCAACAGTGCACTAGGGCCCCCCTTTCTCCATATCCTCGCCAGCTCCCTGTTTTTAGAGTCAAAGGGGCAAATGTTTCAATTAGATGCATTTACATTCTTTCCTTTTTTTTAAACATAGACTCTTCTCGAAAAGGCAACCAAGAGATTTTGTTCAGGGAGCCAGGGTCCTCTGCTGAGTAATGAGGCTCTTCTACAGTTCTTTAGAGTCTGATCACTGTCACTCTTATGTACATTCTTCTGTCAGTGATATATAGTCTCACTACAATTCATTGTCTTTCATTAGTTGAGATCACAATCCCATGGTTTTAAAGGCACATGAATCTTGTGGTAGAGAATTTGTTTCCTTTGGCGGAGCTTCATTACATGGTATATATTTTCAATGTACTTGATTATGAGCCTGAACAATCTTGTTTTTAACAAGCTGAGGATTTCTAAAGAGGTGATCCCAACATGTATGTACTGATAAGTTTTAAAGTAAGAACTATCTCAGTTATAATTTTAGATGGATCATGGCGTAGGCACATGTAGAAAAGGAAAGAATAGCATGTAAATAAGTCAAATAGACATTGGATGTGCATATGAAAGAGAAGAGACAAAATGTCAAAATGTGAACAAGAAGGTATGCTCCTATACCTATAGCCCTGTTTCTCCTACCAAGCCCCTATCACTGCTTATTAAAGGGTCTGGCTGGGTAAGTGAATTAGAGTAACAATAATAATAATAACAGCTAACATTTCTCCAGTGCTAAGCATGTACCAGGCACTGTACTGAGAACTTTAGGAGTCATGTCATTAAGCCTCCCAACAACCCCGCGATTACTTCACTGAAGTTAAGTAACTTAGCCACGGTTACAGAGGTAGTAAGTGATGGCCCTGGCAGTCAGGATCCAGAGCCTGTGCTCTAAACCACCCCACTGTGATAATGTTATCAATAATAATCTATGTTCTAAAAATGTCGCTTCTTAGCCTCTACTTTCAGAAACTATCATTAGTTCTTGATTCACTCAATTCTGAGACCCTTGTCCACAAGGATGATGGAGTTTCTCTTTTGCAAAACAACTTACTATTTCTCAGTTGATATCTACCATGTTCCTTCCAATGTCCCCCAGGGACAGAGATTCACGGTCCCTGCACCTCATCCTGACCACGCTGAGGATTGCAGTTAAAGCCACAGATTGAGCTCCACAGACACAGACACAGCATAATCTGGCATAGTTTGGATTTGGCTCTGTTGGAAAAGGAATAAACTGGAGAAATAACTATGTACACAGTAGTAGGCTTGTGAAGGAGACGAAACTATGTCACCATCTGTGGTGCTCTAGAAACATTTAAAATAATTAAATATTTTATTGCTCACTAGTTTCATCTCAATAAAGTGTGTAGTATCCACATGCAATTACATCTAAAAAATATAATACGTTGCATAGGAAATAGTATTCTGAGCTTTCCAAGAAACTTGAAATTCAAAATTTGGAGGCAAATCTCAAACAAAAATTTAAGGATGTGAAGGAAAAAAAAATGCACCAGCTTCTGCCTAATGACAAAGTTACCTCTCGGTGGCAACATTTTTTAAGATGAAATCCTATGGCTACAATTCTTTTCTTTATTATCTTTTAACCCAGAAGGAGAAAGACCATGATTAAGGGTTATGATTTACTACCTCACATTTCTAAAGGTATTTGCATTCAAAAAAGGAGATATTCTACTTGATCTCAGATGTGATTAATTCTGTATTTGTGATCTGTACAAATACATAGTACTTGAGAAGACATATTGAAATTTTAGTATTATTCAATAAGACAGAGTAAGATATAAAGTAATATGGAAAATACATGATTTTATGATTTGGGAAAAAGGTTTTTCTTTCATCCAAGGATCCTAGGGAATGCATACTTTTCATTTTATCTTGAATAAACTCATTATGATTATTATTGCTAGCACCAGGTTACAGAATGAAACACAAGTGAAAGAAACCCATATCTTGCAGCTACTCTGAAGAGTCAGAATAGCAAATTTCGAACCGCAGAAACTGAATCTGCTCTGCAGTCCTTTTTGCACTGTTTCTCCAGTATGTTTTAACACATATCCAAGTATTTATATTGTAAAAAGTATACTGTAGAATTTCAAATACTGGAACTCTTGACCATTTTAAGCTGTGCTGCAGAGGATCATAATGTTAAAAACACAAATTTTGAACAAGGTCCAAATCCCTAACACTCATTAGCTGCTTGTCCTTAGGCAACTGTTTAATTAACATCCACCCAGTCAGACAAGCCTTGGCTTTTTTCTTTTTTCTCATTATCTCGCTCATGCAACTACTAAGTCTTGCCAATTCTATTTCCTAAACTTCCCAACTCCATTCACTTGTCTCTGTCCTTTTCGTCATTACCTGCTTCAAGGCATTGTGATCTTTCTCCTTCACTCCTGCAAAAGCTTCCTAACTGATGCCTCTCCATCCTCTTGTGTTGTTTTCTAGTCCGTTCCCTAAACATCAACCAAGGTGATCTTTTTACAGTGCAAATCTGATTCCAGTTTACACCCAATTAAAAGAAACAAACAAAATACAAATAAGTAAATAACCCTTCTGTCTCCACTTTTCCTTTAGGCTAAAATCTAAAATTAATAGGTGGTTTGCAAGGAAGGCCAAGCATGATCCACAGTCTCCTTTCTCTATTCCTTCTACCTGTACTGCAGTCACACTAGCTGCCTTTGATTTTTCTAAAATGTTCCAGACTCCTTTCCCATCTTAGGACTTTTGCAGATGTTCCTCTCTCTCCTTTGAATAACTTATCGTCACCCTCCCCGAACCACTGCCAAACTCTCCTTGACTGTCTCTTATTCTTCAGGACTCAAAAACCTTCGCTGAAATTACAGACTAGATCAGGTTTGTCTGTTACATAATCTCATACTGCTCTGGATTTCTCTGAAGCACTTGTCATCATTGCAACCAACTGATCTGTTCTCTAATTAGCTTCATAGGATTTCACCAGTGAATTAATGGAAATTCCACACCCCATCAAAATGTAAATTCAGTGGGACTAAAGGACTCTGCAAAGGAACTAACAGGCAGTTCTTCAATAACTGTTGAATAAATGAGTGGAACTCTGAACCTCAGGTTCCCCTCTGTGGAACTGAATAATAATAATTATTATGTTTATTTTGTAGGATTTTAATGAAGATTGATGAGATATCATGCCTAAGGCACAGAGCATAGTGTCTTTCACAAAGTAAACACTCTAAATTTGTTGCTTTTTTACCTAATAGAATTTTAAATATCTGTCAGTTCCTGTGATGGTACAACTTACATTATTTATTTATTTTTACTTTTTTAGGTAATAATAATTAAAAGTATGGAAGAAAAGACAAAATGAATCACTTTAAATACTTAGAAGCATACACTAACAATGAAAGGTCAAAAAGTGAAATTAAGAAAAGAATCCCATTTACCTTTGCAACAAAAAGAATAAAATACCTAGGCATAAACCTACCTAAGGAAGCAAAAGACCTGTATGCAGAAAACTATAAGATACTGATGAAAGAAATCAAAGATGACACAAAGAGATGGAGAGATATACCATGTTCTTGGATTGGAAGAATCAATATTGTGAAAATGACTATAATACCCAAAGCAGTCTACAGATTCAATGCAATCCCTGTAAAATTAACAATGACATTTTTCACAGAATTAGAACAAAAAATTTTACAATTTGTATGGAAACAAAAAGACCCTGATAACAAAAGCAATCTTGAGAAAGAAAAAGAGAGATGGAGGAATCAGGCTCCCTGAGTTCAGGCTATACTAGAAAGCTACAGTCATCAAAACAGTATGGTACTGGCACAAAAACAGTAATATAGATCAATGGGACAGGATAGAAAGTCCAGATATAAACCCGTGCACCTATGGTCACCTAATCTATGACAAAGGAGGCAAGAATATACAATGAGAAAAAGACAGTCTCTTCAATAAATGGTGCTGGGAAAACTGGACAGCTACATGTAAAAGAATGAAATTAGACCACTCCCAAACACCATACACAAAAATAAACTCAAAATGGATTAAAGACCTAAATGTAAGGCCAGCACTATAAATCTCTTAGAGGAAAACATAGGCAGAACACTCTATGACATAAATCACAGCAAGGACCTTTTTGATCCACCTCCTAGAGAAATGGAAATAAAAACAAAACTAAACAAATGGGACCTAATAAAACTTGAAAGCTTTTGCACAGCAAAGGAGACCATAAACAAGACAAAAAGACAACCCGCATAATGGGAGAAAATATTTGCAAACAAAGCAACTGACAAATGATTAATCTCCAAAATTTACAAGCTGCTCATGCAGCTCAATATCAAAAAAACAAAGAGAGTGTGGAGAAAAGGGAACCCTCTTGCACTGTTGGTGGGAATGTAAATTGATACAGCCACTATAGAGAACAGTATGGAGGTTCCTTAAAAAACTAAAAAGAGAACTACTATATTACCTAGCAATCCCACTACTGGGCACATATCCTGAGAAAACCATAATTCAAAAACAGTCATGTAGGCCTTCCCTGGTGGCACAGTGGTTAAGAATCTGCCTGCCAATGCAGGGTACATGGGTTCGAGCCCTGGTCCGGGAAGATCCCACATGCCGCGGAGCAACTAAGCCTGTGGGCCACAACAACTGAGCCTGCGCTCTAGAGCCCGTGAGCCACAACTACTGAGCCTGAGTACCACAACTACTGAAGCCCATGTGCCTAGAGCGCGTGCTCCGCAACAAGAAAAGCCACCGCAACGAGAAGCCCGCGCACCGCAAGGAAGAGCAGCCCCCGCTCGCAGCAAGTAGAGAAAGCCCACGCACAGCAACGAAGACACAATGCAGCCAAAAATAAATAAATAAAATTTAAAAAAAAAACAAAAACAGTCATGTACCACAATGTTCATTGCAGCACTATTTACAATAGCCAGGACATGGAAGCAACCTAAGTGTCCATTGATAGATGAATGGATAAAGGTATGACACATATACACAATGGAATATTAGCCATAAAAAGAAACGAAACTGAGTTATTTGTAGTGAGGTGGATGGACCTAGAATCTGTCATACAGAGTGAAATAAGTCAGAAAGAGAAAAACAAATACCATATGCTAACACATATATATGGAATCTAAAAAAAAATGATTCTGAAGAACTTAGGGGCAGGACAGGAATAAAGACACAGATGTAGAGAATGGACTTGAGGACATGGGGAGGGGGAAGGGTAAGCTGAGATGAAGTGAGAGAGTGGCAGTGACATATATACACTACCAAATGTAAAACAGACAGCTAGTGGGAAGCAGCCGCATAGGACAGGGAGATCAGCCCAGTGCTTTGTGACCACCTAGAGGGGTGGGATAGGGAGGTTGGGAGGGAAACACAAGAGGGAGGGGATATGGGGATATATGTATACGTATAGCAGATTCACTTTGTTACACAGCAGCAACTAACACAACAATGTAAAGCAATTATACTCCAATAAAGATGTTCAAGAAAAGGGAAAAAAATAATTTTTTAAAAATAAATAAAAATAAAAGAATGAAATTAGAACACTCCCTAACACCATACACAAAAGTAAACTCAAAAGGGATTAAAGACCTAAATGTAAGGCTGGGCATTATAAAACTCTTAGAGGAAAACATAGGCAGAATACTCTTTGACATAAATCACAGCAAGATCTTTTTGATTCACCTTCTAGAGTAATGAAAATAACAAATATAAACAAATGGGATCAAATTAAACTTAAAAGCTTTTTCACAGCAAGGGAAACCATAAACAAGATCAAAAAACAATCCTCAGAATGGGAGAAAATATTTGCACATGAAGCAACTGACAAGGGATTAATCTCCAAGATATACAAACAGCCCATGCAGCTCAATATCAGAAAAACCAAACAACCCAATCAAAAAATGGACAGAAGATCTAAATAGACATTTCTCCACAGAAGACACACAGATGGCCAAAAAGCACATAAAAAGATGCTCAACGTCACTAATTATTAGAGAAATGAAAATTAAAACTATAATGAGGTATCACCTCACACTGGTCAGAATGGCCATCATCAAATATCTACAAACATTATATACTGGAGAGGGTGTGGAGAAAAGGGAATCCTCCTACATTTTTGGTAGGAATATAAATTGATATGGCCACTATGGAGAACAGTATGGAGGTTTTAAAAAAACTAAAAATAGAACTACCATATGACCCAGCAATCCCACTCCTAGGCATATACCCAGAGAAAACCATAATTCAAAAAGATACATGCACCCCAATATTCATTGCAGCACTATTTACAATAGCCAAGACATGGAAGCAACCTAAATGTCCATCAACAGAGGAATGGATAAAGAAGATGTGGCACATATATACAACGGAATATTACTCAGCCATAAAAAGAACAAAATAATGCCACTTGCAGGAACATGGATGGACCAAGAGATTGGCATACTGAGTGAGGTAAGTCAGACACAGAAAGACAAATATCATATGATGTCACTTACACGTTGAAACTAAAAAAAGGGTACAAATGAACTTAGTTACAAAACAGAATTAGAGTCACAGATGTAGAAACCCTATGGTTACCAGGCGATATGGTGGGGGGATAAATTGGGAGATTGGGATTGACGTATACACACTACTATATGTAAAGTAGACAACTAATAAGAACCTATTATAAGCACCTATTATAGCACAGGGAACTCTACTCAATACTTTGTAATGGCCTATATGAGAAAAGAATCTAAAAAAAGAGTGGATATACATATATGTACAATTAATTCACTTTGCTGGACACCTGAAATTAACACAACATTGTAAATCAAATATACCCCAATAAAATTTTAAAATAAACAAATAAATACTTAGAAGCAAGTCACCTTTTTGGTATATACCTAGCATAGTAGATCAAAACTATCAGTTTTTACTATTTTTGAAAGAATTAATAGGGCCTTCTATATTAGTATTGATTAAAATATAAATGTATATCTAACACTGGAGAACTATGTAAATTACCAAAAAATGTAAACTGGTTTATAACACAATGCTTTAAGTTACTTGTTTGGTCTAGGAAATCCCTTCTTTTTATTGTGATAGCACATTGAGAAAAATAAAAAGAATACATGTTGATTACAGTAAGACAGTGAAGTGTCTCTCATGACATTTTTGTGGGTAAGATAGAGGATTATGGTTATACTGGTGGATTCATAATGTGCTGATTTCAACTGATGCCGATCAGAAGAGAGTTCTCTATTCCAATCCCTGTCCTGTTCATTTTTATTAATAAATTCCTTAAAGACAGAGAAACTAAGCTTCTCCTGTGAGGATATTACTTGGAGCTGAGGATGAGGGTGTGGGGGCAGGGAGGGAGATAGCTAGTCTATTTACTGGCAGAATTGATTGAGATCTAAAAATAACTTGAAAGGACAGACTAAAGGACAGCAATTAAAAATAGCATTAAAATGCTGCATGGGTTTGAAAGCTGTACAAATACAAAGTTGGAAGGACTTGCCTGGGTAAAAAGAAGCTGGAATTAGAAAAACCCTACAGGTTTTAATGGTTAATGATGTGACTCGTGGTAAAATTTAAACAATAGCAGCCGCAAAAAACAATCAGTTTAAAACTACCATAATGCAATTTTAAATTTATTAATAGACATATAAGCATGTACAGAGTTGGAAAGCATTTTGCCTACAAAATTTCAAATTTCACATTTAAAAGTCTTTTAGTTAAAATGCATGCAGAAGAGGAAGGACATCCATTAAAAAATGTATTGCATACTTACCGGACATATAAACTTAGATGCTAAGGTGAACTTCAAGAGGGGAAAAACATAGTTCTTGATTCCAAGGAATTTACAGTTTCAAAAAGGGGAGGATCCAAATGTAGATAACCATAACATAAATGAGAAAAGAGAATCAGAAAAGAAGGGAAAGCTAAACATGCTGATATTGAAAAGAAGGAGATTTAGTTCCTTCTGATTATGAAGAATAGATGACTCCCAGGTGGAGGTGACATTTAACCTACACTTTGAATGACTGGTAGGCTTAGACACGAAGGGAATAGTATACCAGATAGAAGAAAGAGTGTGAGAAAAGTATGGCCGCAGTAGTAACTATGGTGAGTTTGAGAATGGTGAGTTATCCAGTTCAACTAAAATGTAGGGCAAGTCAAAGGAAGTGGCAAGGGAACAGAGAAAAGCAATTCCACTAGTAGTAAAAACCATCGATGGCATGTCAAGGAGATAGAACTTATTTTGTGGGCAATGGTGATCATATATATAAATGTACATATGTTTGAAGAGTCAAAGTCTTGCTACATATTTAAGAGCTACAATCTTGACTGGGAGAAGTCTCAATTCTGAGATTGATTATAGAGAAGTAAATTAAGTTACATAACCAGCGGAAATGTCTAGCAGTTTCTGCCTGTCTTAGAAAACTGGCTGTGGCTGAATCTCTTTTCCTTACTCCTCTGGTCACTGGATTGAAGGAGGGAGGGTTGGGACTGTTTTTGAATCCTTAGATACACAGCGACCACCATTCCACATCACTCGTGCATTACACCATCATCTGTATACTATTTTCTATGGAGGCTGCACCAATTTACATTTCCACCAGCAATGCATGAGGGTTCCCTTTTCTCCACAGGCTCACCAGTACTTGTTACCTCTTGTCTTTTTCATAATAGCCATTCTAACAGGTGTAAGATGATATCTCATTGTGGTTTTAATTTGTGATGATTAGTGATGTTGAGCACTTTTTCATGTACCTGTTGCCTATTTGATTGTCTTCTTTCAAGAACATTATTTTTCTGCTATCATAAATCCATATATTATGTGGATAGCATAGTGAGGACTGTCAGTTGAAGTGCTATTATTAAACAAACACACCTTTTATGTTTTCATGAATGTTTAAATATGAATATTAACTCTGCTAGAAGATATTCTGGATGTTTTTATTTTATACTCTTTTTTATTAAAAAAAAGTTAAGCCATGTAAAAATGAATGATTAATACTTGTATTTGAATGGCCCATTCTCCTCATTGATTTTGTCACTTAATTGAGGTGAATAGTATGAATAAGCCTGAGTCCTATCCTTTGTTTTGAATAGAAATGGTCTTATGAAAATTTCATGTGTTGAATAGGGCATCTGGAGAGTAGTCTAGGAGACAAGTATAACTTCGAAGTGAAAAGAGACACAAATTTTCAATGAAAGCGTGGAATTGTGTCAAATTGTTTAATAAAAATATAGATCCATGTATCTAACCAATAAGGCTCAATCATTAGTTCCAGGCCTTTAATGCTCCTCTATGTTTCATAACTACTCTATTTTGGAAAGGTGTTTCAATGATCCACTTGATAATGTTCCTTAAGGACACTGTTGTCAAAATTATTTTCTCTCAATATTTTAAAGTAATAACTCAAGAAAAACAATTATATTATAGAGGGGAAAAAAGAAGAGAAATGATAATGGAATGCTTATCTATCCTCTCAGGCTATGGTCTAACTAGTGGAAAATAATGTTTAAAAGGAGGGATAGAATGTCTACGCAAATAATTTTGCCAAATTTTTATTTCTTTTAATTGAATTAAAGAGTGAGTTCAATAAAACCATCAAAGAAAGTCCTTCAAATCACTTAATATTCACCAAACTCAAATTTTTTTAATATTAAAATCTTTATCTTGCCACCAACTGTGTTGATTTTGAGTAGCAAGGGTCTCAGTCTCATTTTAAACCAGATGCTCACTAAATACATATGAGAACAAACCTTCATCAGCAATATGAACGGTGTCTCTGAATGGAAGAGAGCTAAGTATAAACATATATGTCTATGTTTGCACCAGGGCAGAATTTTGCTGTTCATCTGTATGAATATTTTGTTGTTATTATCTTATACTATAAAGAGATTTGTTTTAGAGTTCAAATTAGAGACATCTAGGCCTTTTAAATATTATAAATATAGGTTTAAATATAGCTTAAATGATTTAGCCATTTTCTATAGAATTCCAACTGAAAATGTCCAAAATAATGAACATCATTAAGTAATTACCAACATTAAATAGTTTATATATTTACAAAACATGTAATTTTTGTGTATATTACCTTTAAATTTTTGTAATGATAAAAATATACTGCAATGATTAAATTCAACAGATGAAAAACCCTAACTTCTAAAAGGTAGAGTACAAGAGAAATAGAAGTTTAAAATCACTACATAGATTATAGGGGAAGCTCTGAATTTTTTTTCAAATGTGTAAAAGGTCAAATTCACATTTCTAGAAAATCATACCAGATTTCTTGCTAACACTGGAATATAATCATCCAAATGTGTGTTAAGCCCTCTATTTCATCTGTATTTTCATCTTATTTACATGCTTCACTTAATTACTAATTTATCCAGTGCTTATATGTACTATGTCAAACACAATCACAACAAATAAGATAGATGAAAAAATTACTTTTCTTATCTTTATATTGATATGTGATTTAGGATATTTCATTTATAAACTAAGTCTATTTTCAAACAATCATCCACATTTAACTAAGTAAAGAGTAAATCATAATACATAGTACACAGACCCTGATCTCAAGGAGCCACAGACTCTAAGGAAATAATTATAAAAAATAAAATAATAGAACAAAGTTTTCACAAACTACAGTTAGTAGAATACATGAGTCCCATGGGATTCTCTGTATTGTGTGAAAAATGGGTTTCACAGAGAGATATATATGGGAAACACTGTATATTACATAGTATATGTATATGTATATGTATATTACATACATAAATATTTTTAAATATTCATAATGAACATGAGAACTGAAAAGGCTCTGATGATTCCTGGAATAAAAACACCTGTTTAATTTTAGATAATATACAATTTCTCAATTTTTTTTGGACCAGAGGATAGTCCCTGCTCCCTTTACTCCTGCAATAACACTTGTTATGGTATCCTACAGAAGCCGTTTCCTTGGAACTTGGTTTGAGGAGTATTTGAATAGAAGTATAAATTAGGCAAAGTGATGACATCTGGGTATCAGTAAACTTTCATAAACATGGAAATGACCGGGGTGGGTCTTAAAGTATGAGTAGAAGTCTGCTACACCCAAGAGAGAGAAGAGGAGTCTGGGCAAAATATAAGAGCATGTGTAAATTCCCCGAGTTGTGAAACAAAATGGAATGTAGTGGGGTGAAGGGGAGCGGTAGGAGTTCAAACTAAAATAACAGGCATAAGACAATCATAGGTCTTACATGTCTCCATTAAGACATGCACTTTGGGCTCCCCTGGTGGCGCAGTGGTTGAGAGTCTGCCTGCCTATGCAGGGGACACGGGTTTGTGCCCTGGCGGAGCGGCTGGGCCCATGAGCCATTGCCGCTGAGCATGCGCGTCTGGAGCCTGTGCTCCGCAACGGGAGAGGCCACAACAGTGAGAGGCCTGCGTACTGCAAAAGAAAAAAAAAAGACATGCACTTCATTGTGCAAAATGCGGAAAACCAGATATCTGCCAAATATAGAAAACGGGGGAGAGTTGGGGATTTGCATTCAAGATCAATGACTCATAAAATATACATAGTAGATTTGAGGAAGATGATACTGGAATAAGAACTCAAAAGGCAATATGTAATGTACTATAAACTTTTATAAATTGTTGTTAAAAACCATTTTTATTTATTCAACATTTTCTCGGTATTTTCTATGTTCTGAGCAGTATGCTTAGTCATTAAGGATATGAGAGTGAATAATAAATACTCCTTGCTCTCAAGAAATTAAACTTATTGGGAGAGGTAGTCATATAAGAGGATAAAAAATAGTGAGGTACAATTTCATCATTTAATTCTCTGTACTGTATAGCAGGTATTCAATTAATATTTTCTGTGTGTGTGAAATGGATGAATATATGAATGTTGGTGGTAATATCAATCTGTTATTAAAATATAGAGGAGAAATATGGTGTGAATTTTTGGTCTATCTGTTCTGCTTCAAAGTAAAAATGTGAATACAGTCTATTAAATTATGAATGAATGAAACATTCAGATGCAATTTTAATTCCAATACAAAGAAATTTCATTTTTGTTTCCTCTTTGATTTTAGAGATATTTACTTTTAAAAAGTTTAAAATCACTATACAGATTACAGGAGAAACTCTGAATGTTTTTTTTTTTTTAATAAAAAAGTCCAATCCACATTTCTAGAAAATCATACTGGATTTCTTGCTAACACTAGAATATACTCATTCAAATGTGTGTTGAGTCCTCTATTTTACTGATGCTACTGTTTGTTACTCAAGATATTTTTGGAACTCCTCTTTGGCAACTACCTTCAGAGCCCATGGCACATTATTTAAATAGCTTCTAATTCTGTGTTGAGCATCAGTGCTGTTAGTGCCATTTTGTTTTATCCTTCAGATGACTCTTCTGAACCATGTAGATACTGAATATTGACCCATGCCTTTCAATTTTTGCTCCAGCTATTATGCAGTCTGTCTGCATTCATGGCAGGATGGGTAAAATTAGAGGACTGAAAAGACTAAGGTGGACCAACAGCTTGGAACTAGGCTGTTAACAACACATGTGAAAATTATTCTTGAGTAGTAAGAGTGTCACTGGAAGTAAAGAACAGCCTTATAAAAGATGTTACTTAGAAAAACAAACATCGTGGGATGCACAATTTCCAGTTAAGACATTAGTCTTATTATTTCCCTTTATTAACTCTCAGATCCCCAAATTCACAAATAATAAATTTCAGTATATAAAAATACAAGCCAATTTTCTTTTCCTTGTATTTGTCAGTTTCCTTTTGTGATACTTTGCTAAAACTGTTTTTCAACACTTGTATTTAATTCTAAGCAGTGTCTGTTACCCCTTCCCCTAGGAAAAAAAACACAGACATAAAGACCACCTTCAAAAGTGAACTCAAAATTTTGACAAGGACTGATACAATCCCTGCAGAAAAATGTATTTGAAAATCAATGAGCAGGCAAACAACGGGCATTAGCTGGCAGAGTAGAGATGAGGGAGCCTATAACAAAAGTAGGTGCTCAAATGTTTCATTTTAAACAGATTTTTGTTATTTAGGACGCACACATGAGATACACACATGCGCAAACACACACACACACTTTGTATAGATTTTTGATCATGAAACTTCAAGATAGAGATACTTGAATTGAATGACATAAAATGAAAGTGTGGGAAGCAATACTGCAAAAGGAATGAATTCAAAGCAGTGAATTATCACAGTTAATTCCTTTAAATAGGTTTTTGCACTTGACAGAAATCATAGAAAATGGATTCTTCCCCCACAATAAAGGATCACAAACATTTCTGAAACTACTTTTTCCCTTTGGGACAATTTTAATACAGATAAAGGAGCTTTAGATGAATGAGTTAACAAAAAAAACACTACTTAACCATCTGCTAGAACACAATGTGGAACGTTTTCAACACCTCTCAGCTTCCTTAGCTGAATTTCAGAATGCAACCATTAGTATTAAGAACAAAAACTAAGGATTTCCCCAAATCATTTTGTTCTTATCCTTGATGCTCCTAGTATACTTTTCAAGCCCTTCACTAACTTTTTATATTGCTTTTCCATTTCCTGAAGTTTAAATTTCCTTTTGTTTGGCTTATGGGAAATTATCATGCTTGCCACATGGAGATAATATGAGTTATAGGAGAGTTATGGTGGGGACATTGGTTTAGGAACAAAAGACATTAACATTTGAAGTGGTTCTGAGTTTACAGTTTTTCCTGAATATGAGGACTGCATGTCTGCTATTGTGTACTGGACTATCAAAGTAGTTCTATCTTTGTCTTAACTGCTTGACACTATAGGTAAGAGTGAATACATTCTTTTTGAGGGGGACCTTCAAGATGGTAGAGGAGTAAGACATGGAGATCACCTTCCTTCCCACAAATACATCAAACATACACCTACATGTGGAACAACTCCTACAGAACACCTATTGAATGCTGGCAGAAGACCTCAGGCTTCCCAAAAGGCAAGAAAATCCCCATGTACCTAGGGAGGGCAAAAGAAAAAAGAAAAAACAAAAGAATAGTGATGAGACCTGCACCTTTGGGAGCCATGAAGGAGGAAAAGTTTCCACACACTAGGGAGCCCCTTCACTGGCAGAGACAGGGCGGGGGAGGTGGGAAGCTTCAGAGTCACAAAGGAGAGCACAGCAACAGGGTGCGGAGGGCAAAGCAGAGAGATTCCCACACAAAGGATCGGTGCCGACCAGCACTCACCAGCCTGAGAGGCCTGTCTGCTCACCCGCTGGGGCGGGCGGGGGCTGGGAGCTGAGGCTTGGGCTTTGGAGGTCACACCCCAGGGAGAGGACTGGGATTGGCTGCCTAAAGACATCCTGAAAGGGGCTAGTGCGCCAAGGCTAGCCGGGAGGGAGTCCGGGAAAAAGTCTGGACCTGCCGGAGAGGCAAGAGACCTTTGTTTCAGTGTGCGCAAGGAGAGGGGATTCCTTCCCAATGTGCCCACAGAAGGCAGAGCACTGCCTAAGCGAGCTGCAGAGATGGGCACAAGCTGTGGTTAACAGCTCAGGCCCCAGAGATGGGCGTGAAACACTAAGGCTGCTGCCACTGCCACCAAGAATCCTGTGTGCAAGTGCAGGATCCACACCCACCCCACTGCCCCACCCCCAGGACACTGTGCAGCCCGTCACTGCCAGGGTCCCGAGATCCAGGGACAACTTCCCCGGAAAAACACACGGCGCACCTCAGGCTGTTGCAACATCATGCTGGCGTCTGCAGCCTCAGGCTCGCCCCACATTCCAATTATGACTACCATACCCCTCCCTCTCCCCAGACTGAGAGAGCAAGAGAGCCCTAATCAGCAGCTACTTTAACCCCTTCCTGTCTGGGCAGGGAACAGACACCTGAGAGCAACCTACATGCAGAGGCAGGGCCAAAACCATAGCTGAACCCCAGGAGCTGTGCAAACAAACAGAAAGGGAAATTTCTCTGTGCAGCCTCAGGAGCAGCAGATTAAATCCCCACAATCAACTTGATAAACACTGCATCTGAAGAATACCTGAATAGACAACAAATGTTCTCAAAATTCAGGCACTACACTTTTGAAGCAAATGTAGACATGGGGTTTGCCTTCTGCATCTAATTTGTTTCTGTTTTATGTTTATCTTAGTGTAGTATTTAGTGCATTATTATCATTGGTGGATTTGTTTATTGGTTTGTTTGCTCTCTTTTTAAAAAAAAATATATTTTTTTTCCTTTTTCTCTTTTTGTGTGTATGTGTATGCTTCTTTGTGTGATTTTGTCTGTATAGGTTTGCTTTTACCATTTGTCCAAGGGTTCTGTCTGTCCATTTTTTTTAGCATAGTTTTTAGTGTTTGTTATCATTGGTGTATAAGTTTATTGGTTGGGTTGCTCTCTTCTTTTTTTTCTTTTTATTTAAATTTTTTTATTTTAATAATATATTTTTTATTTTAATAACTTTATTTTATATTCTTTTTTTCTTTCTTTTTTTTTCTCTCCCTTTTCTTCTGAGCCATGTGACTGACAGGGTCTTGGTGCTCTCGCCAGGTGTCAGGCCTGAGCCCCTGGGTTAGGAGAGCTAAATTTAGGACATTGGTCCACCAGAGACCTCCAGCTCCTCATAATATAAATTGGCAAGAGGTCTCCCAGAGATCGCCATCTCAACATTAAGACCCCACTTCACTCAATGACCAGCAAGCTCCAGTGCTGGACATCCCATGCCAAAACACTAGCAAGACAGGAACACAACCCCACCCATTAGCAGCGAGGCTTCCTAAATTCATAAGTTCACAGACACCTCAAAACACACCTTCTGTCAGTGCATTTTTCTCTTTCTGTATTTTTTTTTTCTCTCTTCCTTTTCTTCTGAGCTGTGCGGCTAGCAGGGTCTTGGTGCTTGGGCCAGGTGATGGCCTGAGTTTGAGGTGGGAGTGCCAAGTCCAGGACACTGGACTACCAGAAAACTCTCGGCCCCATGTAATATCAATCAGCAAAAACTCTCCCAGAGATCGTCATCTCAATGCTAAGATCCAGCTCCACCCAACGGCCAGAAAGCTCCAGTGTTGGATGCCCCATGCCAAACATCTAGCAAGACAGGAACAAACCCCACCCATTAGCAGAGAGGCTGCCCAAAGTCATACTAAGTTCACAGACACTCAAAAACAAACCACTGGACGTGGCCCTGCCTACAAGAAGGATAAGATACAGCCCCACCCAACAGAACACAGGCACCAGTCCCCTTCACCAGGAAGACTACACAAGCCACTGAACCAACCTCACCCACTGGGGGAAAAAGCAAAAATAATGGGAACGACGAACCTGCAGCCTGTGAAAGTAGACCCCAAACACAGTAAGTTAAACAAAACGAGAAAATAGAGAAATATGCAGCTGATGAAGGAGCAAGGTAAAAACCCACTAGACCAAACAAATGAAGAGAAATAGGCAGTCTACCTGATAAAGAAATCAGAATAATGATAGTAAAGATGATCCAAAAACTCAGAAACATAATGGAGAAAATACAAGAAATATTTAACAAGGACCTAGAAGAACTAAAGAGGAAACAAACAATGATGAACAAAAAAATAAATGAAATAAAAAATTCTCTAGAAGGAATCAAGAGCAGAATAACTGAGGCAGAAGAATGGATAAGTGACCTGGAAGATAAAATAGTGGAAATAACTGACACAGAGCAGAATAAAGAAAAAAAAATGAAGAGAATTGAGGACACTCTCAGAGACCTCTGGGACAACAGTAAATGCACCAACATTTGAATTACAGGGCTCCCAGAAGAAGAGAAAAGGAAAGGGTCTGAGAAAATATTTGAACAGATTATAGATGAAAACTTCCCTAATATGGGAAACAAAATAGTCAATCAAGCCCAGGAAGCACAGAGAGTCCCATACAGGATAAATCTAAGGAGAAACATGCCAAGACAAATATTAATCAAACTATCAAAAATTAATTTCAAAGAAAAAATATTAAAAATAGCAAGGGAAAAGCATCAAATAACATACAAGGGAAACCCCATATGTTAACAGCTGATCTGTCAGCAGAAACTCTGAAAGCCAGAAGGGAGTGGCAGGACTTATTTAAAGTGATGAAAGGCAAAAACCTACAACCAAGATTACTCTATCCAGCAAGGATCTCATTCACATTTGACTGAGAAATTAAAACTTTTACACACAAGCAAGAGTTAAGAGAATTCAGCACCACCAAATCAGCTTTACAATAAATACTAGAGGAACTTTTCTAGGCAGGAAAAACAAGAGAAGCAAAAGACCTACAATAACAAACCCAAAACAATTAAGAAAATGATAATAGGAACATACATATTGTTAATTACCTTAAAAGTAAATGGATTAAATGCTCCCACCAAAAGACACAGACTGGCTAAATGGATACAAAAACAAGACCGGTATATATGCAGTCTACAAGAGACCCACTTCAGACCTAGGGACACATATAGACTGAAAGTGAAGGAATGGAAAAAGATATTCCATGTAAATGGAAATCAAAGAAAGCTAGAGCAGCAATACTCATATCAGACAAAATAGACTCTAAAATAAAGACTATTACAAGAGACAAAGAAGGACACTACATAATGATCAAGGGATCAATCCAAGAAGGAGATATAACAATTGTAAATATTTATGCACCCGACATAGGAGGCACCTCAATATGTAAGGCAAATGCTAACAGCCATAAAAGGGGAAATCAACAGTAACACAAACATAGTAGGGGATTTTAACACCCCACTTTCACCAATGGACAGATCATCCAAAATGAAAATAAATAAGGAAACACAAGCTTTAAAAGACATATTAGACCAGATAGACTTAATTGATATTTATAGGACATTCCATCCAAAAACAACAGAGTACACTTTCCTCTCTAGTGCTCATGGAACATTCTGCAGGACAGATCATTTCTTGGGTCACAAATCTAGCCTTGATAAATTTAAGAAAATTGAAATCGTATCAAGTACCTTTCCCGACAACAATGCTATGAGACTAGATAACAATTACAGGAAAAAAAACTGTAAAAAATACAAACATATGGAGGATAAACAATATGCTGGTAAATAATCAAGAGGTCACTGAAGAAATCAAAGGAGAAATCAAAAAATACCTAGAAAGAAATGACAATGAAAACAAGATGACCCAAAACCTATGGGATGCAGCAAAAGCAGTGTAAGAGGGAAGTTTATAGCAATGCAATCGTATCTCAAGAAACAAGAAACAACTCAAATAAACAACCTAACATTACACCTAAAGCAATTAGAGAAAGAACAGAAATCCCCAAAGTTAGCAGAAGGAAAGAAATCATAAAGATCAGAACAGAAATAAATGAAAAAGAAATGAAGGAAACAATAGCAAAGATCAAAAAGACTAGAAACTAATTCTCTGAGAAGATAAACAAAATTGATAAACCATTAGCCAGACTCATCAAGAAAAAAAGGGAGAAGATCAAATCAACAGAATTAGAAATGAAAAAGGAGAAGTTAACAATTGACCCTGCAGAAATACAAAGGATCAAGAGACATTACTACAAGCAACTATATGACAATAAAAAGGACAACTTGGAAGAATTGGACAAATTCTTAGAAAAGTACAAACTTCCAACACTGAACCAGGAAGAAATAGAAAATATAAACAGACCAATAATAAGCACTGAAATTGAAACTGTGATTAAAAAACTTCCAACAAAAAAAAAGCCCAGTACTAGATGGATTCACAGGTGAATTCTATCAAACATTTAGAGAAGCACTAACTCCTATCCTTCTCAAACTCTTCCAAAATATAGCAGAGGGAGGAACACTCCCAAACTCATTCTACGAGCCCACCATCACTCTGATACCAAAACCAGACAAAGATGTCACAAAAAAAGAAAACTACAAACCAATATCACTGATGAACTTAGATGCAAAAATCCTCAACAGAATCCTAGCAAACAGAATCCAACAGCACATTAAAAGGATCATACACCAAGATCAAGTGGGGTTTCTCCCAGTAATGCTAGGATCCTTCAATATGCACAAATCAATCAATGTGATACAGCATATTAACAAACTGAAGGGTAAAACCATATGATAATCTCAATAGATGCAGAAAGAGCCTATGACAAAATTCAACACCCATTTATGATAAAAACTCTCCAGAAAGTGGGTATAGAGGGAACCTACCTCAGCATAATAAAGGCCATATATGACAAACCAACAGCCAACATCGTTCTCAATGGTAAAAAACTGAAACCATTTCCACTAAGATTAGGAAAAAGACAAGATTGCTCACTCTCACTGCTATTATTCAACACAGTTTTGTAAGTTTTAGCCACAGCAATCAGAGAAGAAAAAGAAATAAAAGGAATCCAAATTGGAAAAGAAGAATTAAAACTCTCCTGTTTGTACATGATATGATACTATACATAGAGAATCCTAAAGATGCTACCAGAAAGCTACTAGAGCTAATCAGTGAATCTGGTAAAGTAGCAGGATACAAAACTAATGCAATGTCTTGCATTCCTATACACTAACGATGAAAAATCCGAAAAAGAAATTAAGGAAATCATCCTATTTACCATTGCAACAAAAAGAATAAAATATCTATGAATAAACCTACCTAAGGAGACAAAAGACCTGTATGCAGAAAATTATGAGACACTGATGAAAGAAATTAAAGATGATCCAAACAGATGGAGAGATATACCATGTTCTTGGATTGGAAGAATCAACATTGTGAAAATGACTCTACTACCCAAAGCAATATACTGATTCAATGTAACCCCCATGGCTTTTATCAGAGAACTAGAACAGAGAATTTTACAGTTTGTATGGAAACCCAAAAGACCTCGCATAGCCAAAGCAATCTTGAGAAAGAACATGGAGCTGGAGGAATCAGGCTCCTTGACTTAAGAGTATACTACAAAGCTACAGTAATCAAGACAGTATGGTACTGGCACAAAAAAAGAAATATAAATCAATGGTACAGGATAGAAAGCCTAGAGATAAACCCATGCAAATACGGTCACCTAATTTTTGATAAAGGAGGCAAGAATATACATGGAGAAAAGACAGCCTCTTCAGTAAGTAGTGTTGGGAAAACTGGAAAGCTATATGTAAAGGAATGAAATTAGAACACTCCCTAACACCATACACAAAAATAAACTCAAAATGGATTAAAGACCTAAATGTGAGGCCAGACACCATCAAACTCTTAGAGGAAAACATAGGAAGAACACTCTATGACATAAATCACAGCAAGGTACTTTTTGACGCACCTCCTAGAGAAATGGAAATAAAAACAAAACTAAACAAATGGGATGTAATGAAACTTAAAAGCTTTCGCACAGCAAAGGAAACCATAAACAAGATGAAAAGACAACCCTGAGAATGGGAGAAAGTATTTGCAAACGAAGCAAGTGACAAAGGATTAATCTCCAAAATACACAAGCAGCTTGTGCAGCTCAATATCAAAAAAACAAACAACCCAATCCCAAAATGGGCAGATGACCTAAACAGACATTTCTCCAAAGAAGATATACAAATTGCAAACAAACACATGAAAGGATGCGTAACATCACTAATCATTAGAGAAATGCAAATCAAAACTACACTGAGGTACCTCCTCACTCCGGTCAGAATGGCCATCATCAAAGAAGCTACAAACAGTAAACGTTGGAGAGGGTGTGGAGAAAAGAGAACCCTCTTGCACTGTTGGTGGGAATGTAAATTGATACAGCCACTATGGAGAACAATATGGAGGTTCCTTAAAAACTAAAAGTAGAACTACCATATGACCCAGCAATCCCACTAGAGGTCATATACGCTAAGAAAACCATAATTCAAAAAGAGTCATGTACCACAATGTTCATTGCAGCTTTGTTTACAATAGCCAGGACATGGAAACAACCTAAGTGTCCATCGAGAGATGAATGGATACATAAAATGTGGCTCATATTTACAATGGAATATTACTCTGCCATAAAATAACTGAGTTATTTAAAGTGAGGTAGATGGACTTAGAGTCTGTCTTACAGAGTGAAGTAAGTCGGAAAGAGAAAAACAAATACTGTATGCTAACACATATATATGGAATCAAAAAAAAAGGTCATGAAGAACCTAGGGGCAAGACCGGAACACAGACCTACTAGAGAATGGACTTGAGGACACGAGGAGGGGGAAGGGTAAGCTGGGACAAAGTGAGAGAGTAGCATGGACATATATACAGTACCAAATGTAAAATAGATAGCTAGTGGAAAGCAGCTGCATAGCACAGGGAGATCAGCTCAGTGCTTTGTGACCACTAGAGGGTTGGAATAAGGAGGGTGGGAGGGAGACACAAGAGGGAGGAGCTATGGGGATATATGTATATGTATAGCTGATTCACTTTGTTAAACAGCAGAAACTAACAAAATTAAAGCAATTATACTCCAGTAAAGATGTTAAAAAAATAAAAATATACACCCAAAAGCATTGAAAAAAAAAATCAATGCAAAACTATTCATTGAATGTACATTCTAAAGATTTTATATGTATGCATGTGTGTTTCCCTTAGTACCTAGTATATGCCAGGCATGATGCATGGCACTTTGTATATATCTTTTATGCAAGGAACTAAGGCTATATCACATAACATGTTAAGTATCAATAATTAGTACAATGCCATACATCTAATAGTGGCTGACCCTGGATTTGTGTACAGTTCAGTCTATGGAAACACACTGGATTAAATACGAATGCCATGCAATCAAAAAAAAAACTGTCTTAGATAGCCTTGGTCTTTTGCTCTCCCAAGAAAATTTTAGAATTGCCTTTCAAGTTCCATGAAAAATCTTGTTGGGATTTTTATGCAAACTGTAGTTAGTTCATAGTTTAATTAATGGAGAATAGATATCTTGACAGAAGAAAAGTCTTTTCTTTCAAATATAACATATCTTTCCAACTGTTTAGATCTTGTTTAGAGGTTTTTAAATAAAATATTATTTTCCCATAAAGGTGATTTTTTTAGATACGCTTTCATTTAACTTGTTTTGTAAATAATATTTTTTGCAAATTTAGATTACTGTTTGTTCCTGATATAAAGTAATACATTGATTTTCATACATTGATTCTATATCCAGCATAATTGCTGTACTCTCATAAAATCTTATTATCTGATTGAAGATTTTCTAGTGCATTCTATTTAGATAAAAATAAAATCTTGAGTGCCCAAAATAGTGAATACATTTTTAATATCAATTCAAATATTTTCATAAGAAAAATTTGATTCACAAAGTCATCTGAACATGAGCATGGTTTCCTATCTAAATGCTTGTGTGAAGACAAATCTATCCTTTCTCTAATATGCTTCCAGGAAAATTATAATCATATAATAAGCAACCCAAACATGTTTGCTGTTAAATGACAAACAACAAAGACATATAATCAAAACCAATGCACGAGTACAGGATCAATTAAAGTCAGGAACCTAAGAGGGAAAAAGATGGGTGTAAATACCAAAGTGGATAAAAAAAAAAAATAGCACAGTTAAAGCATTTCAAGAAGGGACTACACCAAGAATAACTTATTTATTATTTAAATCTTTGCTTTCATAACATCCTAGGAGAAAAAGCCATGTTACTCTCTTGATTACAATCCATCAATGGCATTCTACTGTACATAGGGACAGGTAGAGACTACTTACCTAAAATATTATTCATGAGACAGTCTCTACCTAGTTCTGAAGTTCTATCTCTCTCCTCCCCCTGCCTTCCACAGTACACTCTTGCAGTACTAACGATTTTGTAGTTCCCTACCCACACCTTGGAATCTTTTACCCATGTGCTATTCTCTCTGCATATGCTGACCGCTGTATCTGGACGGCCCTGTATCCTTAATGTGCCAGATGGACACATTCATCCTTAAAGACTCACCTCAACATATTAGTACTTCCACATCCCATATTCCCCATGCATTTTCTTCCCTTTCATTTTTATCTTCTGATTCTTTGTTTCTCAAATAATAACAAGCATTTGTTAGTACATTTCATTCATGTGACAATGGTTAGTAATTTTTGAGAGTTTCTCTGATGCTGGGTACTATGTTAAGTGCTTTACAAGCATTATGCTTTTCAATCACTACTTCAATTTTATTAAAATAAGTACTATTATTATTGCCATTTTACAGCTAAGCAAACAAAAATAACCTATTGAAGTCACATGCTGATTTGTGCTAAGACCAATATTCAACACACGTGTGGTTACAGAGGCTGGCCCCACTCCTCAGCCTATTTATTTACTTCTACCCCTAACCCAAGAGTTACATGTATAGTAGGTTGCCTCACTTATAGCCTTGCTGGACTCTTCTGTGAATCTCCATGTCTTCTACCTCAGAGGAATGGTAGTACATTTCTTCCACATGCATAAAATGAGGAGGAAGAGAAATAAATAAAAAATCTGAAGAACACCAAAAGAGAAATTTGCACTTTCTGAAGTCTCCTTTCATGTCAGATGTTTGCTCAATTCTGACTGCTCCCTTTCCAGACTACAGACAAGTGAGTGTTTTAGAAGTTCTGTGAGCAACTGTCCAGTGATTGGAACCAGGGTCACACACATTGGAACCAGGGTCATCTTTCTCTCTCCATCCCAAAGTATCACTCTGGAGACCCGTGAAGATTCTTTTCTCTGATATGCATGGCACAAACTGGACATACAGACATATGTAATATTTGTTAATCTAAAGCTTCTAATTCAAGGAATGTCTGTGAAAAATAAAAGAAGTGATCTGGGACAAGATTCTTTTGGGGCAAACTACTTCTTCCATTATGAAGGATCAGCAGTCTTACCACACACACATGTTATGAATCATCTTGTATCCATTCCTCATAGGCATTTATTTAAAATAATGTTTAACTGTCTCTACTCTGAAAGTGTTTTCATCACTTCCTGAGTTTGGGAGCTTCCAGAACTATGGGAGTAAGAATCATTTTCTATAATCTATGAAGAGACGGCACTTTCCTGAAATTGCTGAAGTGTTGTTAAGTAGCCACTTAAAATCTTAAGTGAACAGGATCTATTGCAGAGCTAATTCCAGATGCAAAACAGTCAAGCAGTGTATCATGGAAACACAAAAAGCTGGAGAGATGAGGAAGAAATCCTGACCTGTCACAATGGTTAAAAAAAAAAAAAGTTCTCATGGTGTCTGTGTATGATAGTTCTCTTTCATGAAAACAGAAACTTTTATCTCGACCAGGACCAGTTACAAATCTCATCACATAGCAAAATAAAAGACTTTTCAAAGAGGACTGAAATGCTGGCAAGGCACACAGTGAAGTCTTAAGATATATTAATGAGACTAAATTATGTACCAAAATCTTAAATCCTCAATATTGTCACAAAGTCATGAAGAAAATTATTATGTAAACACTAGTTCCAGGAATATAAAACTACTTTTCCCGCCAGGAAAAAACAAACAAACAAAAACAAAAGAGCAACATTGCATACAGGTTTCATATTAATTTTTTTTTTTCTCTTGAGTCATCACTACTTTCTTTGTCCCTCAAAGAAAAAGCTGCTGGGAGGCATATGTTTTGATTAATAACAACTCAGTCCAACCATTCTCACTGAAAAAAAAATAGCAATCCAGGCAGGGTACCACAAAGTGAATCTTAATGAGAATATTTCACAAGGTAAACGACAGAGAGTATAATTATCAATTTCTCTCAATGCGGTTTAGGTTCAGGTTTATAGTACGTAAGGAGAAAACTATTGGGAACATTTACTTGATGTGAATTTATGAATTGGCAAAATTACTTTGAAGAGATGAACAACAAATTGCTCTTTTAGCTTTAGTTCACATAATGCACCAGATGTCATAACCTCAGGAGCAAACAATTTGTCACAAATAGTTCCCTGAAGTTTTTTTTTTTTAATGTTTTATTCCTCTATAATGAAGAATGATACTTCTGCACCTTTATTATAAATTTCTTGAAGGCGCGGTCAATGTTCTACTACACTTTTGTACCTCTCTGGGCCTAATATAGTGTGAGATGTGTGTTTAGAACTCAAAAACCACTTGCTGATTAACTAAATGTCCTATTGTTCTCATTTCAGCCTTGTTATTTTTCCTGTGACAAACTCTTATCTTACTCATCATGAGTAATGCCTTGCATTTCAGTTATGTTAACTGAATCACTGTTAATACATCTGAATCTTTTTTCATATCTGGAAATATTACCAAGAATTTGAGAGGCTTTGTAACTAAAACTCTATCTTACTCCCACTGATCCCCTTAGAACCTGAAGTTCCCTCTCCAAAATCCATTTGCCATTAAGTGGGTCCTTGTCACTTGCTTTCTGATCTGTTGCTTCTGGTACCTGTTTAATGACCACTGCCAGGCTCACCTAATTCTTCATAGACAAACCCTCACATTCTCCTCCATCCTACTCTTTATTTTTAACGGTAAATTGTTTTATTTCTTTGATTAATAGAAAAGTTCAATTTTTTTTTTGCCATTTGTATTGTTTCTTCAGTTAATTGCTTATGCCCACTGCCAATTCTATTTTTCCTAGGTCTCTTCATATATTAGGATATCTTTTCCATATTGCAAATGCTTTTCCTGATTGTGGCTTGCCTTTTGATTGTTTTTTGATTATTTTATTTTTAAATTGATTTTTATTGGAGTATAGCTAATTTACAATGTTGTGTTAGTTTCAGGTATACAGCAAAGTGAATTAGTTATACATATACAAATATCCACTCTTTTTAAGATTCTTTACCCATATAGGTCATTACAGAGTACTGAGTAGAGTTCCTTGTGCTATACAGTAGGTTCTCATTAGTTATCTATTTTATATATAGTAGTGTGTATATGTTAATCCCAATATCCCAATTTATCCCTCCCACCTTTTCTCCCTTGGGAACCATAAGGCTGTTTTTGACATCTTTGACTCTATTTCTGTTTTGTAAATAAGTTCATTTGTACCATTTTTTTAGATTCCCCTATCCTACTCTTGAACCTTCCTTGATCAACTACCCGCCCTTGAAAGTCTGCCTTGGCTATACACACTAATCACATTGTTTACCTTGAATGCTGCCCCCAAATTAGATACTCTAAAAACTGGAAAAGAGCAAAAGCCAAAAGAAACTATAAAGTGTCTAAAGTGGTACATGCCTATTTTAGGGGACTTTGGGTACAGAGGCAAGCTGCTAACAAGACATGGAGCCCAAATGTGAATTATGATTCTGCATTACAGGAGTCCAATGTGACAGCATGGATTTGTTTAATAATCACCCATAAAATAAAATCCTAGCACCACTGAGTGTATTCTCTATTCCAACACTCCCAACAGGACACTACAAAATTATTTTGTATTAATTTGCAAAAAAGTAAATGGTGCTTAAATTATGAGAATGGCATAACTAAAATCCAAAAAGCAAACAAAACATATTCCACCATGGTGTTCTGGCTCTTTCATCTGATGCTCTGAAAATATGCATTTAAAAGGATAGGAAGGAGAATACTCAATACAAACTATGTACTGTGTATTTCACATATAAATTTTTTATTGAATCTTCACAATAACCCCAAATGTTAGGTGTTTGTATACCTACCTTACACTTAATGAATCTGAGCTCAAGAGATTTAGCAACATGTTGAAGGTCAACAAGGATGGTGGTAATTTTAGCCTCACTGGGTTGTTGAGAAGAATAGATGGAACTGTGAGTTGAATCAATATCAACAAACATTGACTGAGTCTTTCTCAGGTGCCACGAAGTTCCGTCTTTGTTATTTCATTTAATAGTTTTAAGTGGGTAAAGGGACATTCGTTAAGAATATTAGTATGGACCCAGGTCATATGTAGCCTTTTGTTCCTCCAGGTTAGGATTCATGTCTTGTTCACAGCTGCACTCTTAGTATCAGACAATGTTCCTGGTCCACAGAAGATGCTCAGGAAATACTGTATTTACCAAAGGAAAAATTATCATCTGATGTTCTTAAAAGAGGGTTACCTGGAAATATTTAGAGGATTTAAAAGTGTCTTTGCTATTATCATAATACTATTTTATGTGCTTTGTAATTTTCAGTGAAGAAAATATGTTTTCATATTGTTGTTACCAAAGAAAATAACTGCTGAAGTCACATAAGAGAACTTCTAAACATGAAGGAATATATCCAATAGAAACCAGCAAGTGACTTGCAAAAGTTCACTTTTAAGATTTACCACACATTCTTATCTTTCTTAAACATAATAAACTGGAAATAAATGTATTTACCTGTGTCTAAGGAATTTACTTCAATATCACAATAATTTCATTTTTCTAAGTTTTCTAATCTGTACATTGAGGTGTCTTTTATTTTATCTATTGCTATTCTGTCAGCTGTCCCTTTTGGACACTGCCAGTATACCTGATTTAAATGGACTCTGCCTCTTTCTAATTTTTTGTAGTCTATAAAAACAGACAATAGAATCAGTTGGAATTATGCTTAATATAAGAGCAAAACCCACATGGATGTTATATCTGTTCTTAAATTTCATAATCCTTTTAGAATCTTAGTCAGGTCCAAAAATCAATCACCTAAGGGTAAGTGAAAGATTGGTATATCTGCAAAACTATCCAATAACTAGTAGAAAAATACAGCCAATGTCAACTAAAACATGATTGCCAATATCAACTAAAACATGATTGCCAATACTGAAAACTCAGCCTTTCAGTAGATCAAGGCTTTAAAGCGTCTGGATTGGCCAGCCTTGTGGGCTTCCTCCCTGCACAGCATGTGAGTGACAGCCCTTCTCTTGCACCTGACTGGGCCTTTGGGGCAAGGAGGTGCTGCACGAAAGGAAATCTGAGGAACAGAGATGTTAACTGCCTGGTCCAAGATCACAGAACTACCATGTGGCTGACAGGGTCTTGGTGCTCCAGCCAGATGTCAGACCTGTGCCTCTGAGGTGGGAGAGTAGAGTTCAGGACACTGGTCCACCAGAGACCTCCCAGCTGCACATAATATCAAACAGCAAAGCTATCCCAGAGATTTCCATCTCAATGCTAAGACCCAGCTCCACTCAACAAACAGCAAGCTACAGTGCTGGACACCCTATGCCAAACAACTAGCAAGACAGACACACAACACGACCCATTAGCAGAGAGGCTGCCTAGAATCATAATAAGTTCAGAGACACCCCAAAACACACCACCGGACACAGTCCTGCCCACCAACAAGACAAGATCCAGCCTCATCCACCAGAACACCGGCACCAGTACCCTCCACGAGGAAGCCTACACAACCCACTGAACCAACCTTACACACTGGGGGCAGACACCAGAAAAAACAGGAACTACAAACCTGCACCCTGTGAAAAGGAGACCCCAAACATAGCAAGTTAAGCAAAACGAGAACACAGAGAAATACACAGCAGATGAAGGAGCAAGGTAAAAACTCACCAGACTAAACAAATGAAGAGGAAATAGGCAGTCTACCTGAAAAAGAATTCAGAGTGATGATAGTAAAGATGATCCAAAATCTTGGAAATAGAATGGAAAATATATAAGAAATGTTGAACAAGGACCTAGAAGAACTAAAGGGCAAACAAACAATGATGAACAACATAATAAATGAAATTTAAAATTCTCTAGAAGGAATCAATAGCAGAATAACTGTGGCAGAAGGACGGATAAGTTACATGGAAGATAAAATAGTGGAAATAACTACTGCAGAGCAGAATAAAGAAAAAATAATGAAGAGAATTGAGGACAGTCTCAGAGACCTCTGGGACAATATTAAACACACCAACATTCGAATTATAGGGGTCCCAAAAGAAGAAGAGAAAAGGAAAGGGACTGAGAAAATAATTGAAGAGATTGTAGTTGAAAAATAACCTAATATGGGAAAGGAAATAGTCAATCAAGTCCAGGAAGTGCACAGAGTCCAATACAGAATAAATCCAAGGAGAAACACGCCAAGACACATACTAATCAAAGTATCAAAAATTAAATACAAAGAAAAAATATTAAAAGCAGCAAGGGAAAAACAACAAATAATGTAAAATGGAATCCCCATAAGTTTAAAAGCTGATCTTTCAGCAGAAACTCTGCAAGCCAGAAGGGAGTGGCAGGACATATTTAAAGTGATGAAAGGGAGGAAGCTACAACCAAGATTACTCTACCCAGCAAGGATCTCATTCACATATGACTGAGAAATAAAAACCTTTACAGACAAGCAAAAGCTAAGAGAAATCAGCACCACCAAACCAGCTTTACAACAAATGCTAAAGGAACTTCTCTAGGCAGGAAACACAAGATAAGGAAAAGACCTACAATAACAAACCCAAAACAATTTAAAAAATGGGAATAGGAACACACATATCGATAATTACCTTAAATGTAAATGGATTAAATGCTCCCACTAAAAAACACAGACTGGCTGAATGGATACAAAAACAGGACCTGTATATATACTGTCTACAAGAGACCCACTTCAGACCTAGGGACACATACAGACTGAAAGTGAGGGGATGGAAAAAGATATTCCATGAAAATGGAAATCAAAAGAGAGCTGGAGCAGCAATTCTCATATCAGACAAAATAGACATTAAAATAAAGACTATTATAAGACAAAGAAGGACACTACATAATGATCAAGGGATCAATCCAAGAAGAGGATATAATAATTGTAAATATTTATGCACCCAACATAGGAGCACCTCAATACATAGGGCAAATGCTAACAGACATAAAAGGGGAAACCAACAGTAACACAATCATAGTAGGGGACTTTAACGCCCCACTTTCACCAATGGACAGATCATCCAAAATGAAAATAAATAAGGAAACACAAGCTTTAAAAGACATATTGGACCAGATAGACTTAATTGATATTTATAGGACATTCCATCCAAAAACAACAGAATACACTTTCTTTACAAGTGCTCATGGAATATTCTCCAGGATAGATCATATCTTGGGTCACAAATCAAGCCTTGGTAAATTTAAGAAAATTGAAATCATATCAATTATCTTTTCTGACCACAACACTATGAGACTAGATACCAATTACAGGAAAAAAATCTGTAAAATATACAAACACATGGAGGCTAAACAATACACTACTTAATAACCGAGGGATCACTGAAGAAATCAAAGAGGAAATTAAAAAATACTTAGAAACAAATGGCAGTGAAAACACGATGATCCAAAACCTGTGGGATGCAGCAAAAGCAGTTCTAAGAGGGAAGTTTATAGCATACAGTCCTACCTTAAGAAAAAAGAAACATCTCAAACAACAGGAATTAGAGAAAGAAGAACAAAAAAACCCCAAAGTTAGCAGAAGGAAAGAAATCATAAAGATCAGATCAGAAGTAAATGAAAAAGAAATGAAGGAAACAGTAGCAAAGATCAATAAAACTAAAAGCTGGTTTTTTGAGAAGATAAAATTGATAAACCATTAGCCAGACTCATCAAGAAAAAAAGGGAGAAGACTCAAATCAGCAGAACCTAACCTTACACCTAAAGCAATTAGAGAAGGAAGAACCAAAAAAACCCAAAGTTAGCAGATGGAAAGAAATCATAAAGATCAGATCAGAAATAAATGAAAAAGAAATGAAGGAAACAATAGCAAAGATCAATAAAACTAAAAGGCATTTCTTTGAGAAGGTAAACAAAATTGATAAACCATTAGCCAGACTCACCAGGAAATAAAAGGAGAAGACCCAACTCTAGAGAATTAGAAATGAAAAAGGAGAAGTAACAACTGACACTGCAGAAATACAAAGGATCGTAAGAGATTACTACAAGCAACTATATGCCAATAAAATGGGCAACCTGGAAGAAATGGAAAAATTCTTAGAAAAGCACAACTTTCTGAGACTGAACCATGAAGAAATAGAAAATATAAACAGACCAATCACAAGCACTGAAATTGGGACTGTAATTAAAAATCTTCCAACAAACAAAAGCCCAGGACCAGATGGCTTCACAGGCAAATTCTATCAAACATTTAGAGAGGAGCTAACACCTATCCTTCTCAAACTCTTCCAAGATACAGCAGAGGGAGAAACACTCCCAAACTCATTCCACAAGGCCACCATCACCCTGACACCAAAACCAGACAAAGATGTCACAAAGAAATAAAACTACAGGCCAATATCACTGATGAACATAGATGCAAAATCCTCAACAAAATACTAGCTAACAGAATCCAACAGCATATGAAAAGGATCATACACCATGATCAAGTGGGGTTTATCCCAGGACTGCAAGGATTCTTCAATATACACAAATCAATCAATGTAATAAACCATATTAATAAATTGAAGGAGAAAAAGCATATGATCATTTCAATAGATGCAGAAAAAGCTTGTGACAAAATTCAACAGCATTTATGATAAAACCCTCCAGAAAGCAGGCATAGATAGATCTTACCTCAACATAATAAAGGCCATATATGACAAACCCATAGCCAACATCAAGATACAGCAGAGGGAGAAACACTCCCAAACTCATTCCACAAGGCCACCATCACCCTGACACCAAAACCAGACAAAGATGTCACAAAGAAATAAAACTACAGGCCAATATCACTGATGAACATAGATGCAAAATCCTCAACAAAATACTAGCTAACAGAATCCAACAGCATATGAAAAGGATCATACACCATGATCAAGTGGGGTTTATCCCAGGACTGCAAGGATTCTTCAATATACACAAATCAATCAATGTAATAAACCATATTAATAAATTGAAGGAGAAAAAGCATATGATCATTTCAATAGATGCAGAAAAAGCTTGTGACAAAATTCAACAGCATTTATGATAAAACCCTCCAGAAAGCAGGCATAGATAGATCTTACCTCAACATAATAAAGGCCATATATGACAAACCCATAGCCAACATCATTCTCAGTGGTGGAAAACTGAAACCACTTCCTCTAAGATCAGGAACAATACAAGGTTGTCCACTCTCACCACTCTTATTCAATGGAGATTCGGAAGTTTTCGCCACAGCAGTCAGAGAAGAAAAGGAAATAAAAGGAATCCAAATTGGAAAAGAAGTAAAGCTGTCACTGTTTGAAGATGACATGCTACTATACATAGAGAATACTAAAGATGCTACCAGAAAACTACTAGAGCTAATCAATGAATTTGGTAAAGTAGCAGGATACAAAATTAATGCACAGAAATCTCTTGCATTCTTATACACTAATGATGGAAAATCTGAAAGTGAAATTAAAGAAACACTCCCATTTACCATTGTAACAAAAAGAATAAAATACCTAGGAATAAACCTACCTAAATAGGTAATAGACCTGTAGTCAAAAAACTATAATGCACTGATGAAAGAAATTAAAGATCATACAAACAGATGGAGAGGTACACCATGTTCTTTGATTGGAAGAATCAACATTGTGAAAATGACTATACTACCCAAAGCAATATACAGATTCAATGCAATCCCTATCATACTACCAATGGCATTTTTCACAGAACTAGAACAAAAAATTTCACAATTTGTATGGAAGCACAAAAGACCCCGAATAGCCAAAGCAATCTTGAGAAAGAAAAACGGAGCTGGAGGAATCAAGCTCCCTGACTTCAGATTATACTACAAAACTACAGTAATCAAGAGTGTATGGTACTCACAGAAGAACAGAGATAAACCCTTGCACATATGGTCATCCTTTTTGATAAATTAAGAAAGAATATACAGTGGAGAAAAGACAGCCTCTTCAATAAGTGGTCCTGGGAAAACTGGACAGCTACATGTAAAAGAATGAAATTAGAACACTCCCAAACACCATACACAAAAATAAACTCAAAATGGATTAAAGACCTAAATGTAAGGCCAGACACTATCAAACTCTTACAGGAAAACATAGGCAGAACACTCTGACATAAATCACAGCAAGATCCTTTTAGACCCACCTCCTAGAGAAATGGAAATAAAAACAAAACTAAACAAATGGAAGCTAATGAAACTTAAAAGCTTTTGCACAGTAAAGGAAACCATAAACAAGACGAAAAGATAACCCTCAGAATTGGAGAAAATAGTTGCAAATGAAGCAACTGACAAAGGATTTACCTCCAAAATTTACAAACAACTCATGCAACTCAATAAAAAAAAAAAAAAACCCAATCCAAAAATGGGCAGAAGACCTAAACAGACATTTCTCCAAAGAAGATATACAGATTGACAACAAACACATGAAAGAATGCTGAACATCACTAATCATTAGAGGAATGTAAATCAAAACTACAATGAGGTACCACCTCACACTGGTCAGAATGGCCATCATCAAACTACTCAGCCATAAAAAGAAACGAAATTGAGTTGTTTGCAGTGAGGTGGGTGGACCTAGAGTGTGTCATACAGAGTGAAATAAGTCAGAAAGAGAAAAACAAAATGCTCGAGAGGGTATGGAGAAAAGGGAACCTTCTTGCACTGTTCGTGGGAATGTAAATTGATAACAGCCACTATGGAGAACAGTATGGAGGTTCCACAAATACCGTATGCCAACCCATATAAATGGAATAAAAAAAAATGGTTCTGATGAACCTCTGGGCAGGACAGGAATAAAGACACAGACGTAGAGAATGGACTTGAGGACATTACAAAGGGGAAGGGTAAGCTGGGACGAAGTGAGAGAGTGGCATGTACTTATAAATACTACCAAATGTAAAATACACAGCTAGTGCGAAGCAGTCACATAGCACAGAGAGTTCAGCTTGGTGCTTTGTGACCACCTAGAAGGCTGGGATAGGGAGGATGGGAGGTAGATGCAAGAGGGAGGAGATATGGGGATATATGTATATGTATAGCTAATTCACTTTGTTATAAAGCAGAAACTAACACACCATTGTAAAGTAATTTTAATCCAATAAAGATGTTAAAAAAAAAAAGAAGATCTTTTCTGGTAGGTTCTGGCCTTTTTTATTGATGGTTGTTTTGCAAATAGTTGTGGTTCTGGTGTGCTCATGAGAAAAGGTGCGCTCAGGGTCTTTCTACTCTGCCATCTTGGTCAATCTCTTGATAAGTTGAATTTTTAATTTGGATGAGATTGCCAGGCTTGCATATATTTAATGACATGTTTTTATACAATTTTTCATTGTCTAATGTAAAGCGGAATTTTAGATCCCTTTAGACTGAATGTTCATTCATTGTAGCTTAATAAAGTTACCACCTTTCTTAATACTTCCTCTAAATTTCTACTTGCGTTTTAATTTTCGGGTACCTAGGGAATTGTTGATCTGAGATAGCAATACCACCCTTCTCAGACATCATGGAAATGTTAATTAAAACCATAATGAGATACTACAACACACCCACCAGACTGCTAAAATTAAAATCCCTGATAATTGCCAAGTGTTGGTAAAGATGTGAAGCAACTAGAACTCTTACACTCTGCCAGTGGGAATGTCAATTAGCACAACCAGTTTGGGAAAGTAGCAGTACCTACTAAAAGTGAACATATAAGAAACATATAATTAATTGCATATCCAACAGAAATGTGCACATACATGCCCCAAAAGACAAGTGTAAGAAAGTAAGAGCCACAAAGTAGCCATGATAAAATAGTATATCGCATTGAAAGGTAAGTTACTATTACACGTAGAAGTCTCACATAAGTAATATTGAGAACAAGAGGCCACACAACAAAACAAGTATTAATACATATTCTATTATTCCATTTACATAAAACTCAGAAAAAGGTGAAATAATTAACAGTATTTGAATTTAGAAAACTTGTTACCTTATGGAGGGTTGGGATTTGTGACTTAGAAAGAAAAAGAGCGCCTTCAATTATATTGGTTATGCTCTGTTTCCAAATTTGAATGGTTAATACACATGTTTGTGGATTTTGCGATAATTTATTGAGTTGTTCACTTACTATTTGTGCACTGTTATTAAGTATATTTCAACAAAAATCTTTAATGAATCAATTATATATTATATATGATATATATTATATGTCAGACAACATAGATGAGATTAAAATAGAAAAATAAAAATCAGTTAATTATTCCACTTGTGCATATACTTCGTCTTTTTTCTATGTGTATATTCATACACGGACACTTACTTAGCACTGATAATTTTTCTGTTAATAGAAATTATCAAAATTGTTTAAGGAAAATAAGAAAATCTGAGTAAACCAAGCTTCTATAGTGTAGAAGCATGAAGCATTAAAAAAAGAAAAATAAAAACTACCAGAGCCAAAATAATCTTTCATATTGATTTATCACTAAATTTTCCTAACTTTTAAAAAGTAGGAAATTCCCACGCAATACAAAAAAAGAATCTCAGATATTAGTGAGTAAATTCTAGAGTGATAAAAAGTGCTTTTCATGTTTCTTCTTGAGCAAAACTTTTTTCCCTGTGATTCTTTGATTAGGGCTTCTTTTTTATTTATTCTTTTTCTCTTTTTTCATGAATAATTACCTATATATTTGATTTGTTTGCCTTATTGGTCATTTTTTTCTCTCATAATTTTCATCATTGTCCTTGTCTGCTGCATTCTACAATAAGAAGGCTTCTTCAATCTGCTTTCCACAAATCGGATTATATTAGTTGTAGCCTTCAAAGGCACACTTAATTCTTCTACTACATTTTCTGTTTCCTTTCGATCCTTTGCATTTCAACTTTCTCAATCTTAATGGCTTGTATTTCTAAGTTAATGGATGAATGTGTTAAGACTAAAAAGCAACTTTCTAAGATATTTTTCTGTGTTTTGTATTAACTCATTGATCTACATATGACTTACCTCTGAGACTTTCCTTTCCCATGTCAAAGTAATCATTATCCAGATCCTGTTTGACTTTGATTATGTTGTTGCTATTGTTTGCTTCTAGATTTGAGAATGTGATAAAACCTAATGAAGGGTAGTATTTTTCAACAGACAAGTCATAAGACTGACCCTTAGCCTTTGGTCCTACTGATAACATGGTATTTAGTAGAAAGACTCTAAGCTTCACAGTTGAAGAGTAAACTGTGAACAATCTCAGGCCTAAATTCCAATTGGTATCGGACATTCAAATAAAAGACCTCTGCTAGAATGTTGGTGGACCACCTTCTCTCCACACTCTGTGGTTCTCTGATGATCTGATAGAGTTTAACACACACACACACACACACACACACACACAGTACTACTGTCACTATTTCCATTATCACCACACCCGCAACACCTATAGGGACTATCTTTCTCCTTGGTTACAATGTATTTCCCTAAGTCCTTCCTTTCTTTCTAGACTTTTCAGAGGGAGCAGGAAAGATAATCCTCAAATGGATATTGATATAAAGGCATTGATTGAAGGGAGGTACCAAGGTATGGCTGCTTAGCTTTCTGAGTCATACAAATCTTGAATCTCTGAATCAGTGGGCAGAAAGTAAGTGAGGAACACAGTCTCTCTATATTATTTAAGGCTTTATTTAAGGTTTGTTCTACTCCAGACTGTGAATTTCAATTTAACAAAGTGGAGTCTTCCCAGAAGCTAATAATAGATTGGCTGAAAGTCTCAGTTTTGAATTTTGTCATAAATTTTCATCTTTCTCTATGTCCTTATAGTCATTTTAAGCTGCATCAAGCACAGTTAAGCTGGTAGAACTTCCAAAAAACAACTATTTCTGACATCGTAAACTAGGATTAAAAAACCATCCCACCAGCCATATTTGGAGGAAAATTCAATCTTCCTCTAATATTTACTCACAACCAAAAGTTACTCCTGAACATCTGTGCAATATGACTTTGACACAGATGGCAAAATAGTCATTAATAACGTAACACATGTAAATATTTGGATCCATTTCAGTAGAACTGAGAAAGCCACAAAACTGTCTTACAAAGTGAATTTTCATTGCTGACTCAGTGTTCATTTTACTTTGCCCCAAAAGTGCTGTAATATTCTTTGGTATTTTTTTTTTTTTTTTTTGAAATAAACAAGTTACATTTATTTTCAGGCTTTTTCAGTATAGTGGGGAGATGAGTTCATTTTCATTTCATAGCTGGTCAAGATCCACTTTTATCTCTTAGGATTATACAAGGTCTATACACTGCTCAGGAAATGACAAAGCCCAGCCTTCTAAATACAATTTAACTTCTCTTTTCAAAGAATAAACATAATGAAAAAAGAAGAGGGAGAAAAAAACGTATCATGAGAAAATCAGCAATATATCACATATCAAAATTTTAAAGTCTTGGTTTCTTATAAATAAATTTAAAATAAATCATTCCTATAAACTTTCAACTGTTTTTTTTCACTTTTTTTCATGTCATTTCTTTGATATAACTCTTTTAAGATGTTTTGTCATTGTCAGTTTTCTTGCAACGGTTACATGTGAACAATTTGGAATTTGATCTTTTTGTCCCTTAGGTTATAAAACAGGCTTCTGGCTGTATGTTGAGGCAGAATGGAGTAATATGAAAAGACCTGGGATAGAAGATGGAAGGTCTAGGATTGAGTGTTACATTTGCCTCATATTAGCTCTACTGATGGTATGATTTACTGTCTGGTTTACAGGCTAGTGTCAGTCTGCACATGCTAACTGGTCTGCACCATGACGAGTATGGAAATGGAGAATAAGCATTAGAAACTTTTATAGACATTTATTAGGGTGATTATATATCTGTAAGATAATGACAATAACAAATATGTGGACTTGTATATTTTGTGTCTACCTTTTAATCATTTCATTTCTCTAGTAATTAATTTTTAGCAATTTTATAAAAGCATTCAGTCTGTAATGGATTAAAATGAATTAACAGTAAACTGACCCTTAACCACAGGGTCTGAGAAGCACTGAGCTATATCCAGTAGGTCAGTTAACCTGTTGGGCCCTCAATTTCTCCATCTGTAAAGATATGAGCAATGGTCCCTACTTCATCTTTCATAGAGATTATGTGAATACTAAACAAAATTACTTATTCATAAATTATTTGTAAGCTATAAGACTTCATATAAGTATATGGTTGTTATAGTCTAAGTAAAAATCATTTGGAAAATAGCATGGCAGCTCAGCTAAAAGAAGCTTGGCATTTATTAGATACCCAATAAATGTTCGTTGGCTCTATGAGTAAATACAAGAACAGAAACTCTGGCATCAGACAGAACTGCATTCAAACAATTGTCTCAGGGAGCAATTTGTGACTTAAGGCAGGCCATGTATCTTTTAATAGCACTGTTTCCCCATCTGTAAAATGAGAATAATAATAGCTTCTATCTTTAAAGGTTGTTGTGAGTATTCAATAAAATAATGCAGTAAAGTATTTAGTATTTAGTACTTGGCACGTGGAATGTATTCAATAAATATTAGTCATAACTTTTAGCTTTTTCTTTGCTAAGGAAATGTTCGGTTGTTCATATGCAATTTCTTACTTAATTCTTAGGAAAATATAACTAGGCAGCTACCATAATCTCCATTTTAAAATTAGGAAAGTATGAATGAAAGAATTAAGCAACTTTCACAAAGTCACATAGCTACTTTAAATCCCTGTCTGTCTATAGCAGAACTGGTGACTTTTTCCACCTAATACCACCTCCCTAAGGTATTCTAAGTAATGAGAATAAATTTCATAGGCTACATTTTAGAAGCATTCTCATTTTTATTTATAAGCTATGAAGAATTTTTGTGTGAGAAACAGCATCAACAGATTTAATAACGCATAAAAGAGATACCCATGAATCATCTTTTTCACTTACCAGTTTGACTTGTTGGTCTCCTCATGCTGGTGGTGGGCACTTTCAGTGTTCTGCTCTGAACCTCTTCTCATAACCCTATTTCACTGCTGCCAAAAAAATGTAAAAAGAAAAATGATATTTGCTTCTAGAAGGATTTCAATATATTAATGACCAGAACAATAATAATTCAAATTTACATAGCATGATTTATAAAGATTTAAAAGAAACACAATAGGGATTAAACTTCTTCACATGTTTGGGGTTTTGCATCTTGAAAGCAAGTATATTGTCATGTTTTATCTTGGAATTCTCAGAACATGACAAAGTATCTATCACCTAGGTACTCATTAAATTCTTTCTTTTTTTTTGTTAAATAGATGAAAGAATGAAACTCATGTTCAAATACATTCATATATTTGAAGATTTTCAATCTTCCACTCCAGAAGGCAAAATGGTATTTTGTTATAATGTAGCTGCTTGCAGAGAAGAAGAAAATAAATCTGAAGGAGAAAATATTTTTGCCGTGCCAATAAACCTGACATTTAAAGGTTAAAATTGACAATGAAGTCAACATGCAAGACACAGATTATTCCTTGTAGCTTCAGTATTTAAAAATTATTGGATGAACCTGAAAATCTCTTATCAAAAATAATTATTATCTATTTATACAGGAAAATTTAAATTCAATGAATTCAAAGTTTGAATTTACTTTTGGAGTAACTGTAAAGTTGAAAAAGGGAAATAAGATATTCTTTTTAGAATTAGAATGTCTTTTCCATTGTCCTAATGACTCTTCTTATGCTACTTCCCAACTCTACTCAACGCTCTGCAATCCACAAAAAGAGAGAAGGATAAAGGAGAGAAAGATAAGTTGACAAAAAACAGTAAATACTATTCTAGGATAGTTTTTATTAACTCAAAAATGTGTAATGAGGTGAAATGCTTTCTTAAAATAATTAATGTCAATCGTTTTCCTTCATACATCATACTTTTATACCAGATTGCCTCTTCGACATTGCCACTTGTGTGACCAATAATAATAGTCATATCATATCATATCATAATAGTGATTATTATTTTGCTGCTTACAATGTGTCAAGAACTGTTCTTATCATTTTAGAGGAAATATCTAACTTAATATTTATAATAGCCCTATAAGGTAGGTATTATTAACCTCCCTCTTTTTTAAAGATGAGAAAACCAAGGCTCAGTTTTAGTAAACTATTAAAGAACCACTACTAATAACCAATAAAGTTGGGTTTGAACCTTTCCCAGAACCTATTCTGTTAATTGCCAAGGTATCTACTACCTTCCAAACTTAATCCAAACTGGAACTCTTGATTTTCCTGATGTACCTTCCTAGGTCTTCCCCAACTGCTTAGGAAATTGACACATCTGCTTTGTACTCAAGCCAGAAACATGGGGATCCTCCTTAATAAATTCCTTTCCCATGATAATTATGCACCCTAAATACAGCTAAATCCATACAGCTCTCTTCTTTCATCAGTTGAAGCCACCATCATCTGTTACCTAGAGGAAAGCAAAAGCTTTCTACCTATTCTCACTGATCCACCTCTTGACCCATTCTATAATCCATTGCTTACACTCTGGCCAGGGTAGACTTTGATAGCATTATTCATCATTTTACTACTCTGCTTAAAATTCTTCACTGGCTTTCTATTGCACTGATTGAAATCCAATTTTCTTTTTTTTTTTTTTGTGGTATGCGGGCCTCTCACTGTTGTGGCCTCTCCCGTTGAGGAGCACAGGCTCCGGACGCACAGGCTCAGCAGCCATGGCTCACGGGCCCAGCCGCTCCACAGCATGTGGGATCTTCCCGGACCGGGGCACAAACCCGTGTCCCCTGCCTCGGCAGGTGGATTCTCAACCACTGTGCCACCAGGGAAGCCCCAATTTTCTTATTGTTACCTACAAGCTCTGACATGAACTGACTACGGCCTACCTCTCAAATATTACCTTACATAGTTCTCCTTCATTTTTTATTGGGCTCTCACATACTCTTCCACTAATAAGCCATGGTCTTAGGCACCTAAGGACATTACTTTTCAGGAAATCAAGCATAGAATGCTCTGCAACTGGATCCTTTTCATGCCTCAAGTTCAAAAGCCACTTTCTCAAAGAGGTTTATCCCACTTGATAAACCCGAAAGTAGTTTTGATGATAAACCCCAAAGTGGGTTGGGGTATCAAGTGACACTTGATATCACAAAGTGTCTTCATTCCCATCACAACCTATAATCATATTTTTAATTTATTTGTTTGTCTATTATCTCTCTTCTTCACTGGAATGTGGGATCCATGTGAACAGGAATCTAGCTACTAATAAGTAGCTCCTAAACATTTCTGATTAATAAATGTATGGATGAATGAATAATACCATTAAAGTATATTCGAACTAATTATTCTTCCTTATATTTATTCATTCCCAAAAGGAAGAAATCTTGCATTTAAAGAAACAGTAAATACAAAAACATAGAAAAAATGATTTTTCTCATACTCATTCAAGTAATATGCCTGCTCTTTTGAGATATTAAAACAATTTCCATTATGAAAAAATAGATTTATTTATATATTTTTTCTTAACAAGAATCACACTGAAGACCACAACTGTATTCATTAGTTATTTTCTGAAAGGTTCCCAACTGTAACTCTCTCAGTGTGGAATTCTGTGGGGAATACTGATATTACGTATACTATTAATTTTGGATTTGAGCATAAATTTTATAAGTATGCATAGGCCAGGGTTAAATATTTAGAGACTTCTAAATTATTTGTGTCCTATCTGTAGCTCTGATCAATAACAAGCCAAAAAGAGAAACCAGTAACCCTCAAACAGCACTGAAGTAAGCTTGTACAATGAGGCACTACTATTATTACAGGGCATACACTTTGGTTTTATTCACACAAAACGATGACATAAAGATTTTATTAGTTTCACTAGCAGAGTATTTTTCTGTCTGAATCATTCTGCTAAAATACGTAAACCCAATAAGCTTTGTTTCTGTATTATTATTACTATTATCATTATCAATATTATTATTATGGTTGAAAACACTGCTTTTCAAATTTAAAGTGAACATGAGTTACATGGTATCTATATGCACATTAATCAAACCTCAGATTTTTGATTTGGTGGGTCTAGGACAAGGCTCACGAGTCTGTATTTATCACAGGCTTAGGTTATGCTGACGGTGCTGATCCACTGACCACATATTGGGTATCAAGAATTCAGATTATAGGGGCTTCCCTGGTGGCGCAGTGGTTGAGAATCCGCCTGCCGATGCAGGGGACGCGGGTTCGTGCCCCGGTCCGGGAGGATCCCACGTGCCGCGAAGCGGCTAGGCCCGTGAGCCATGGCCGCTGAGCCTGCGCGTCCGGAGCCTGTGCTCCTCAACGGGAGAGGCCACGACACTGAGAGGCCCGCGTACCACACACACAAAAAAAAAACACACACACACACAAAAAGAATTGATTATAGTTCCAGATGATTTAAAATTCATATTGTGTGTGTGCTTTCCATGTGCAAAAATATTATAACTATAACTAATAAAGGGTTTTAAACTTACATTTCCAAAAAAGTGCCATTACTTTGAGATCAACAATACTAAATAAGCATTTAGCAAACCTTACATACTTCTACTCTTTTTTTTTTGTAATTTATCAATAATTATTTATAAATAAAGATTTCCCTTGCTTTGAAAATAAGTGCTTATCTTGATGTCACCTAGTGTTGGCTCCCTTGAATTTAACAATACATAACAAAATAAATAAAATAGTGACTTTTTATCACTGGCTAATAGGATTTTAGGTAACTTTTGCTTTCTTCCGCACTTTTTTCTATATTTCCAATGACTTTTACCTTACAGATTTTAACTACCATTTGTTAAGTCCTACAACACCATGCTAAGTATGTGTGTTTATATAATTTCATATAAAAATGTGATCTCATTTAATTCATAAATTTATCAATTAATGTTTATAATAATAGTTATAGTTTTTAGGTATTTACTAATGGTCACTATATATACTATATTAATGTTTCGCATGTATTGAAGTTTTGTTTGTTTGTTAGTTTGTTTTTGCGGTACGCGGGCCTCTCACTGCTGTGGCCTCCCCCGTTGCAGAGCACTGGCTCCGGACGCGCAGGCTCAGCGGTGATGGCTCACGGGCCCAGCCGCTCCGCGGCATGTGGGATCTTCCCGGATCGGGGCACGAACCCGCGTCCCCTGCATCGGTAGGCGGACTCTCAACCACTGCGCCACCAGGGAAGCCCGTTTCACATGTATTAATTCATATAATCCTCATTAAAAAATAAGCTATAAATATGTTGAGTTTTTGAGGCAGATAAATTAATTCAAGATTATATGGCCTAAAAGTGGCAAAACTGAGATTCAAATTTAAGTATGTTAGACCTTATTTTTATAATAAGGTGAAAATTAATATTTTTTTGAAGAATCAAGTAAATACCTTCCTTAATGGAAAATATTTCAGGCAACCAATAATATTGCAAGAGAAAACATAGGACTCAACCTTTATATTACATGCTTTACTAAAAGAAAATATGTTAAAATAAGAACTATGTGCAAGAGCACAGGAAAAGTCATTATAAACTTTACAGAATACTGATTCTAGGCCTTATTTCCAAAACTTAGCCAAAGATTATTTCATTGCTAAATATTACTTTATTACTGACGATGACCTTTCTGAAAGCATGAGTTTTATCACTGTTGAAAGGATGGAAGAAAAATAACTAGATATTGAAAGAAATAAATTTTTAACAGTCATGCACCCATATAATAAGGATATGCTTATTTCTGACCTTTTTAGCTAATTTCCAAATAGCAATATATTTCATAAGCATGTCTCCAAATTCCATTAAAGAAACAGACACCATTGGATATACCTACAATCACCATTTCTCCCATTACGAGTGCCATTACTGAAGCACGCCTTACCTATCGGAATCATACACCCCCCCCCCCACACACACGCACACACACATATATCCATATAAGGGAATTTTTGGGGGATTATGACTATTGCATTTTGGGAAAACTTTAATAGGAGCACTTCCAAAACAGAATTTCAACCCCAATAATAAATTATTCTCATCTAGTTTGATAGATTATGTACTGCTATGATTTCATGTGAGGTTCACTTAAATTTCCAGAGAGTTGATATTATAATCATTGTAGGTTATAATGGTTGCACTTATATTCAATACCAAATCAAAAACTTCTAACAACACAGAAGAGGCATGGTTTCTGTCCAATACATTAATATGGCTCCTTTCTAAAAGAAGTTTAACAAGAACTGGCCAGTTTTCATTTCCTTCATTACTTCCGAGAGCCAACCTCTCATCTTCCTTGCCTGCATCTTCAAATGCTTTCTTCAACTTCTTTGTAAAGAAGCATGTAAATGCCTCCATAATATAAAGCATCTCGTTTCTGATTATGTTCCCAAATCAATCATTCAGAAGTTATTCTTTTTGAAAGTAGTTGTGGAATTGTTCAGGAAATTCCTGGTGCAAGATCCAAGTACAGGGGTAAAAATGACAATAGTTTAGATAAATTTCAGATAGGAGCAAAGAAGAAAAATACATTGTATATAGAAGTGTATACTTGGCGGGGGTGGGTCAAAATTGAAGGAGAAAGTATTGCTAGGAGGAAGAATCTGAGAATTTTAATAACCCTGGGTTAATACTAAAGTATTTGACCACTTCCTAACTGGCTTCTTAGATTTCAGCCTATTTTCTATTCACTGCTCCTAAAATGCTTCCATGCTTTCCATCCAATATTCTTACATTTGTTTAACTTTATTTTTTTAATATCCAAACTCTTATGTCAGGCCTTGATGTTCTTCTATAATCTAAAATTTGAAAGAGGGTAGATGGACTTTCCTGAAGAAAGAAAGGATATTGCTACCTCTTAGCTATAATGAGGTATAACTCCCACCTCCTCGCCTCTATTACTGTACCCAATTCTCAGCTGAGTGAACTGCCTGGACAATGGTCTTGGTCCCTTTTCCTAAACCAAGTCCTTCACCAATTTCACCAGATTAAATTCTCTAAATCAAAGCTAGAAACTTATCAATCCTTTCTCAAAACATTTCTAAAGCTCCCCTTTCTCTACAGAATAAAGGGGGAGAATGAAGCCAATTTCTTTCTTTTTTTTTTTTTTTCCCGATACGCGGGCCTCTCACTGTTGTGGCCTCTCCCGTTGCGGAGCACAGGCTCCGGACGCACAGGCTCAGCGGCCATGGCTCATGGGCCCAGCCGTTCCCGGACCTGGGCACAAACCCGTGTACCCTGCATCGGCAGGCGGACCCTCAACCACTGTGCCACCAGGGAAGCCCTGAAGCCAATTTCTAACTCCTAAGTCTGGGCTTGAAGACTTCAACTGTCTTTAATTCACCTTTTCAGACTCATTTCTGCAAATGCATAATGCAGACGTGCACAGCAAACTGCAAAGATCTTCATCACTGCGAGTAATTTCATTCTTAAAGTAAATCTGTGAAGTGAGACTACTGAAACACAGAGATGTTGTAACTACCCTAAGTCTTTAGTTAAGCTAATAAATAGTGGAAACCAGGGTTGAATCTTCTACCTTGAGTCCACAGCCTCAAACAACTTCTTTGTCATCCAAACTGCATGATTAACCACTTTTTGGAATACTTTATTTTCCTTTCTCTGAATACAGACTTGTGTCTTTTTTAACCTGAAAAGATAGTGAAGTGTGGACTGAGAGTGCAGGCCCATCAGAGGTTATAAAGATCATTTAAGCACAGTTTAAGAAAGATTTTTACCTAGATAAAAATGGCAGATTTACCTCTGCCAAGATAATTCTCTCATCTGGTGGTAGCTTCCTAAATTACAGATACATTATATAAGAAGAATTAACCAGCTTCCAATATTGGCTTTGCGTTTCAAAACCTAAGAGCTGCCAAGTATCCAAATCTCCTTTGAGCTACACAAGTTTAGGACAGGTAGATTCATTTAATATAAAACAACTTTTCTTAGAATTAATATTGTTTTTCCTTAAACCTATTATCATCATTTATCTAGATATCCACTACCATAGAGAATCTTACTGCTATTCCTATTTCCAAAGCAATGGACTAACTGTTGATAAAGTGTTTTTCTGTGTACTGAAGGCATTTTGGAAATAGCTCTCAGATCAAACTAAATGAGTTCCAGTATAAATAAAGAACCTGAGACATTGCAGATGGCACTCAGCAAGATATTGGTGTGACAGCTAGAAAGATGCAGCGTGACCCTCTGTAACTGATGTTTTGTATTGAGTGCAGGGTCTAATAAAATGAGTTCCAACAAGAACTTGTGTGGTCAATGAAATCTGTATTAAACCTAAATATGAGCTTTGACTGCTGCTTTAGTGAAATTAAAAAAAAAAAGATAAAAGACAAACTATAACTAGAATGGTAGTTTGAGTCACATTCAAACCTCAAAATAACTGTTAAATATGTACTTTCTATTCTAATGAAGGTGAGAAGTGAAAGAATATTCCTATCATATATGTTGCCTCACGGTGAACATTATTTCAGCTACAATGAAACATGACTTTATTCTAAAACCTCTGGCACATTTTACAGTTTGATTCATTTTCTAACACTTTCAAAGCTGTAGTTCATCAAATTACACTTGTTTTATATAAGCCACTCAATATCTACTGTTGACCTACAAAGACTGGGGGGACAAAGATTTATTTTAAATACATTCTACTTCCTTCATGTAGATCAAAACAGACAGCCTCCTAAAGAGGTATATTGTTTCACCATTGTAGGAAAAGCTTCGCACACTGGTGAGTTAGGTAGAATTGAAGCGAACACCTCAGGATAACAGGCTACGTTCTATCTACAGCCTGACAATTAATCAGGGGCTCTGGTGTCGGCAGTGGCTTCTAACTGCATCATCTTTCCTAAAATGCTCTTCACCTGTGTCAGGTGAGTGAGAATTGCTGAATAAGGTTTGGTTGTCCTCATTTGGTTACAGCTTAGTGACAGATAATCACACCTTCTTGAAGTCATAAGTAACTCGGGCCATCCAGGCTATCTCCCATCAATATGGGGCAACTGGCTTTTGTTGACAAGGGTCCCCAGTGCAGCTCCAATGGTATGAAAAAGGAGCTGAAACAACAACTCAAACTATTGGATAAGAATGTTTACATGCAGTGGAAATCAGCCTCCTTGTATCTGTCACACATTGGTCCAAATTTTGCCCTCTAGATATTCAGAAAATATAGAATCCTAGTTTCACATGGCAGCTCTTCAAATAATTGGAGGAAGTTATCATTGCCCTGCAGGGACGTGGAGCATCTTTCTGACTCAACATCACCACTTTCCTGAATATAAAATGACAGACACATTCCTCACATGACATGTTTCCAGACATTTCACCAGTCTGGTCACCTTCTTTTGGATGCACTTCTATTTGTCAATGTCTCCTTTTAAAATATCTTGAATATCCTATGACTTTTCTGAAGCTTCTAGCAGAAACGGAATGCCCAGAGAATAATGGTAAATTTCTCTCATCTCTGAAGAGTGATGAGACCTAAACTTAAAGAAAATTTCCCCTTCACAAAAGTAGACAAAGAACTAACCGTTAGAATATTAATGGATCAAAAATTCGACTCTAAGCTTAGTGGTGTTGCAGAGTAGTATCTGAGAGAGTGTCGTCTATAGTGTGTTGTTTGCAACCCACAGGCAACACTCACTCAGTTGTCTACACTGTCTGCTAAACCTCCAAAATTTTGGACTCTTTGTCAGAGAAAGGACCTGGGTCATGACTCTCCCCTTAGCCAGCTAAGTAACCTCAGGCAAGTCACTAACATACATGGTTTTCAGTTTCTTCAGTACTGTAATGGTGATTTTTGTCTGTCAATTTGACCAGATCACGAGGTGCCCAGATGTTTGGCTAACCATTACTTTTAGGTGTGTCTGTGAGGGTATTTCTGGTGAAATTAGCATTTGAATTGGTGGACCTAGTAAAGTGGTTTTGCCTTCTCTGATGCAAGTGGACATCACCATATCTGTTGAGGGCCTGAATAGAAAAAAAAGTTGGAGAAAGAATTCAGCCCTTTCTGCCTAATTGCTTGAGATGGGACATAGATCTTTTCCTACCCTTGACACTCCTGGCTTCCAGGCCTTCAGACCCAGACTGAATTACACCACTGGTTTTCTTTGGTCTCCCAGCTTGCAGAAACCAGCTCTTGAGACTTCTAGCTGCCATAATTGTATGAAATAATTCCTTGTGATAAATCTCTCTCTCTCTCTCTCTCTCTCTCTCTCTCTCTCTCTATATATATATATATATATATATATATATATATATACTTATACACATATATATACATACATATATATATATATATCTTATTGGTTCTGTTTCTCTAGAGAACCCTAATACAATCATCAAATGAACTAGATATCTCTAAGATTCTATGTAAACTATAATTTGTCCTGGTGAGAGATTTCAATGTTTCAGAACTTCTTGTTTGTCAGGAGTCATGTCTTTGTTTATAATTTAGCCCAGTTGTAAACAGTTTCATCTTCCATAAGATCTGAGAAAATGTTTTGCCAGTTCCACCGTACTCCTATTTACATATTCATTTGTTGGTTCACCTAGCAACTTACCTTTGTGCGTACGTGAGCATATTAGAGTGCTTGGCAATATGGATGATACAAAGGAATATAATTGAAGCTCTTTCCCTTGAAGAACTTACAGTCTAGTTACTTCATTTAAAGATACTACATTTAAAGCAGTAAAAATATGAGTGTCAAATGTTGATGACAATAAACGATAATGGAATTCAGAGGAGAGAAAGATCAACAAGGCCTAATAAGATGGAAAGCCTTCATGAAGGAGATGGAAGGAGACAGGGCAGTTGATGAGCCGGGAGAACAGAGTATTTACAAACTAGTCAGAGTGATCAAGCTTTTAAAGAGCCCTCCATTGATCTAGAAATTATGCAGCAACTGCACACAATAACTCTGAAACACGGAATCACTGGATAAGGATCCAAATATAAACAGAGGATTTTAGCAGCTCCTTGTACACACAACATCCCACCCTGCTTAGTTAACAAGATATAACAATCAACCGTGAGGTTTTACAGTTCCTATGGGGTCTGTGCTGTGTCGTAAGTAAAAATATCAGGAGACGTGAAAACAAGAGGGGACCTGATATCTACTTTTGGGGTTTGACATACATATATACGTGTGTGTGTGTGTGTGTGTGTGTGTGTGTGTGTGTGTGTACTCAGGAGATATATATTTAAAAATAAATGAACTTGTTGTCAACTGGCTTTGGAGGGGGTGATTCTAAAATCTCGGCTACTGCTTTTTGTTTTTGGCACCCTCTCCAACTGGTAAAACAGACATTTCATGACTTTAATCATGGGGCCAAGTGACACAGCTCTTAATGATCAATTTTGTGATAGGAGCAAAGGCACGAGCCTTCAGAATCAATTCCAGTGTGTCTGGACAGACATCAATTTAAGGATACCCTTCTGATGCCTGATTAGGGATCCAGCAGAATTGAACTGTTGGGTCTTGTTGCTAACTTCTTCCAACAATCTCCTTGAAGGTAGCACTAGTTATTCTTCAGCCCAATCATTTTCTTGATGAAAACAGGCACAATGGAGACAAGTAAAAGATTCTGTGCACCAATTTCTTACACTCAAGTAAATGTAGACCCATTATCAGAATGAGAGTGTCTGGAAATTTGTGTGTCACAACTGGCTGATGCAAAGTAATAGGTGCTCAGTAAATACTTACCAAGTAATTGAGTTTCATAAAAACTAGAATTGCTTTGTGTCACTTGGAGAAAAGATACATTTATCGCAATCAAGAAATTATCCCTGGAAACTTCCTCCAACCCTTTCTCTCCCCCAAAGAAAATACATATAGATACATAGGCATGCATGTGCCTTCTTATGTGTACACATGTGTGTGTGTTGTATTGTTTCCTGTTGCCTAGATTTCTGTTTTCAAAGGGTATTCCCCCATGCAAGGAAAGATTTTCTCCTTTTATACTGAACAGTGTGCTGGTGATACAAGGCCTCCAACCAAATACTCCTTTAACCTCACAAAGATAACTTGTGCTGACTCTCCTTTAGCTCATGAAACCACACCCCCAAGTTCCAAGGAACAAAACGCTTAGTGGAATTTTTTAAAGAATAAAAATAATAATATAAAATCATAATCGGTGGGCTGGAGACAGAGTTTATAGTCATTCCCTGAGGAGTTGAAATATAAAGCCAGACTCCCTTTTGGAAGGTGCTAATATTCTGGGTACTGAGGGTACAGACTTAGTTGAGACATATAGAGAAACTATTCAACATGCTCAGTGCCAAGCAGAGAAGGCAGGAGCAGTTCCAGAGGAAGGTGACGTCAAGTCAGTGTAATAGGAAGGTATAGGCTGGAAACCTACACCTTCCTATTGGAAGAAAGCCCAGACAAAGTTAAAAAGTTGCTCACTAATCCAGCAGACATTATTGTGGAGACAGACACTGGTCCCTTTGTTGCAGGGAACTAGCTTTGTTTCATCCTCTGTGCCTTTCCAGAAGCAGGCTATCTTCTAAGAGTGCATAGAACATTGGAATCTTTTGCTAAATATATTTTTTTTTGTATCCTCCTTCCACCACTGCAATTTGGGGGAATACATTATAGTATTTCTGGAATACAGGTAATGTGTTTTAGTATAAGTTGATCCTATTTCAACAAGCCTTATATGATTATTTTAGAAGTCACTAAATAGAGTTTGGGTCGTATGCATGATAATTCTTAAACTGAAATTTTTAAGGAAATTTGTCTAAAAGTATTGGAAAGCCAAACTTATGAGACCTAATTCAATATAATCAATACTTCCATGAAACACCCTCCGCTCCTTCTCAACCCACATAAAATGTGTGGGAAATACCAAATTGCCCAGTGGAAGATTGAGTAAAGTGTATACAAACATCCATAATATACCCACAAGAATGATTAATACAAGCTGCAGCATAAGTCTTAATCTTCTCTGTCCTGTGACAACTCAAGTCTGGGAATGCAGTGAGCTGCATTCAGGCTTGATCCTAATTTACTGCTGATGTGGCATAAATGTTAAATACTGCTGCTGCAGCCATTAACCCAAACTCATTAATTATGGAGGGGAATGATGGAATATTTTTTCAGCTTAATTTACCAAGATGCTCTCAGTCAGTAAAGCTTAGCTATTTGATGAGGATTCTCAGTTATTAATATGACCCATAGTGTATAGATTAAAAAACAACATAAGGCAGAGAAAAAAAAACAAAAACCAATTACTCCTACTTAACGACTCCAAAGTATACTCTTAAGTACAGCCCTGCAGACATCGAATTTGTATGTGTACATATTCTTTTCTATCAAACCAAATGAGAGTCAGTTTACTAGGATAAAACTTTTTTCTACCTTTTCCAAGGGGATGGTTTTGAGTAGTGAAAAGCTGCATGTGATGTGAGGATGAGAATTACAATCAGTATGGATTCTTAAGGTTCTTGTGTTTTTTTTTTTAATTTGACACATATTTGGGAGTGCCTCTAGAATCTTGAGAAATTATCAAGAAGAGAATTTAAAGATATGTAGTGATATCCAGAATTTCTGGGGAGGGGTTCTGGTAAAATAACTCTCCCTCTCTAAGCCTTGGTGATCAAGCTCAATGTAAAGATAGGGAATCTCTGAGTTAAATGTTCTACTTACACTAGTGCATGTTCATGGACTAAAAGGATGAGTAAATTGAAGAATATTTAAAAATTGTAGTTTAAGGAATGGACTATGAACAAAAATTTAGAACTATTTTGAGCACATATTATATTCCTCATTCTGCCTTAATTCACCCTTTGATGGCACTCCTTGCAAAGTATATTGAACAAAGGCGTGTCTTCAGTGAAAGAACCAGGAAATAAAAAATAAGTTGCATTTATGTGGTTTTTCAAAGCATTCAACTTAGTTTTAATAATCAGAGTTTTTCCCCATATACATTTCACTAATTTATAGAAAGTTTATGTAAATTATGCAATATCGGTAATAAGAACAGTTAACATCTAAGGTTTTTGAACAAACAAAGCAGACATAACAGACTCTTGGTGGCAGCAGAAATGCTTGTGTGTGTTAGAGAGTGAGGTCTGTCTGTGCTCAGGGCATCAGCAAGTGTGTTTTACAGAGGAAATGGACAATTAAACTATTCTAGAGAGCATGTTACAGGGTTACTCGGTCATCTGTTGAGAGTTCCTCTTGTGTCTGGACCCAAAGTTGGGAATGAAGTGAAATACACTTTTCTCTTTAAAGTTGGTAATAAAGTGGAATATACTTTTCTGTCCTTTATCTGTTCAGCTCTCTCAAGAATCCCATAGAGAAACAGGGTAACTGGGCCACTATGTATGGCCATTTTTGGATTGACCGAATTCCTCCCATACCACTAATATTCACAAATAAGGCAAGATAATGAACATTAATAAAATCAACAAGCAAGGGAGTACTGAATTTAGTCTTCTAACAGCATCAAAGTAGTCAGCAAAGTTCCAGATTGGTACAATGGTGAAAGAGGTATGCATTTTCAAATCCCATCCCAGTTAGATGGTAAAAGATTCCACATAGAAAGCAGACCCAAGGGAACAAGTAACACTCATGTCCCATTATAACATGAGGGTAAGACAAGCTGATGTTGCAGGAATTTAAGAAAACAATACTCAGGCTTAGAAATTTTGAGGCAGCTTTTCTCAAATACAGACCATAGGCTGCTTCTAACTGGTGGTACAAGAATCAGCTTAAGAGCTTATTAGAAAGCAAATTTTCCATTCTCCACTCCAAGAAATTCTGATTAATTAAAGGTGGGTGAATTAGAAATGTGTGTTTTAAAAGCTCCCCAGGTGGGACTTCCCTGGTGGTTCAGTGGTTAAGAATCCACCTGCCAATGCTAGAGGACATGGGTTTGAGCCCTGGTCCGGGAAGATCCCACATGCTGCAGAGCAACTAAGCCCGTGCGCCACAACTACTGAGCCCATGTGCCGCAACTACTGAAGCCCGTGCTCCGCAACAAGAGAAGTCACCACGAGAAGCCCGCGCACCACAACGAAGAGTAGCCCCTGCTTGCTGCAACTAGAGAAAGCCCGCTCACAGAAACAGACCCAATGCAGACAAAAATAAATAAATAAATAAATTTATAAATTTATGAAAAAATAAAATGTATGTCTTAAAAAATGTATGTTTTTTTTAACATTTTAATTAATTATTTATTTATTTTTGGCTGTGTTGGGTCTTCGTTTCTGTGCGTGGGCTTTCTCTACTTGCAGCAAGTGGGGGCCGCTCTTCATCGCGGTGCGCAGGCCTCTCACTGTCACGGCCTCTCTTGTTGCAGAGCACGAGCTCCAGAGGCGCAGGTTCAGTAGTTGTGGCTCACGGGCCTAGTTGCTCTGCGGCATGTGGGATCTTTCCAGACCAGGGCTCGAACCCATGTCCCCTGCATTGGCAGGCAGATTCTCAACTGCTGCACCACCAGGGAAGCCCCAAAATGTATGTCTTTAAGGACACAAGAGTTCCTTTTTCTAAGGATCCATAGTCCTTAGTTTGTAGTCTTTATCCTATCATATTTCAAGGCAACTATCCATACTTCCAGATAGCCAGATAGCCAGAAAGGGAATTATCAGAGGAAGAAGAGCAAAGGGCTTCTATTTAATGAGGCATTGCCTTTTTGGTCATGAAGAAGATCACTCTGTTAGTATTTCCAACTACCTTTCTTTCAACAGAATGCAACACATGGTCACCTTTCAATGTCAGGGACCCAGGGAAAAATATTATAGCTGACAAACTGCTTCCAAAATCAATATTGGAGTCAAGTGAGGGTGGATATTGGGTAAGCATCCAGCTAAGCATTCCACAGCCATCTAATGAAGACATAATAATAAATTTTTGGAGCTGTATTGGTAAATGTAATATCTACTCTCTACCCCCTCTCTAAGAATTCCCTAGCTATTTCAAAGTAAAGTTATTAACATAAATAGTTTATGTGTGACTTATTTGAAAAATCACTCAACATATATACCACAAATCTATTAAATCCTAAAATTATAAATTCATAGAGCATTCAATTTAGAATGAATATTAGTAGATATTTAGGCTAACCTTTTCAGTAGGTGTCTAGTACATGGGAGATATAAAAGTGTGCGTATATATGACAATGACACGATAAAAAGAATACTAATCTGTGGGGTAGAGATTAAGGTAAACATTGGGAAATACTCAAGGACCCCAGGACTCATTTTTTTACTCAAAGACTTATGGAGTTTTGTGGGATTTTTTGATCTTTAACTTTCAGAAAAAAACCAACCTACATTAACTTAACCTATATCCACAATGTTTGCGTGTACCTTTCACAAGAAAGTAACCTTTGGTTCATTTATCCATATCCTAAAGAGAAGCTGTTCATCTCCAACATTTCACAGCTGCTATAATTGTCACCTTTTTTCTAAGTCATGGGGAAAAAATGGGAGGTCAGCTGGAAATGCAGAGGAGGAATTGAGAATGCCATTCCCTAGCCTTGGTGTCAAAGACAGATGGTTTGCCTGTTTTCGAAAGCACTCAGTGTAGAACATGCAGAATCGAGAAGTAGAAAGAAGATCTCAATCAGTCTTACCTGGGGATTTTGAATATCATTTTCACCTCTTATTCTTCAATATGTAAATATGGATGTACCTGATAAAGTCCTGGATGATAATAGTTCTTGGGAAAGCCAGTAGTCAATGATCAATATGTTTCCCTTAGCTTTTGCTCATAAAAAGTAAGAGGCAAATTTCTTCTCCTATTGCAATGAGTTCAATTCAAATGCCTGGGAACAATTATCTCTATTTTTTTTGACATTAACAGGTTTAAACAAAGACTTATCATTTACCAGATGAATGACTTTGGGTAAATTACTTAAATTTATTAATCCTGATTTTCTTCAAATGTAAAGCGATGAGTGTACATTTCTGAAAATTAAATGGTATGACATACGTACAAGCACCTAGCATAGTACCGATACATGGCCATATTAGTTGTTAAACAAATGGCATTCTTTCACCTCATTCTCACTTGAGGAGCTATCACTTTACGGTCAGGGCACTTCCACAGATGCTTGTAAAAGATCTCTCCCCTACAATCCTATCTCTTTCATGCAACCTTTCTAGACTGGTCAGAGAGTAGTGCATAACTTCCTGTTTGTCCCTACTGGGTGCTTTAGTTGCACAGCCACAGGGGTGACAGAAAGTATGTCACCTTCTAGAAACTTCTATTTACTGACAGTAAATGTAAATAATTGCAAACTTGAAGGTAAACTGTGATACCAGAGACTTTTCTTGGTATTGCGTTTCCCCTTAAGTGGCATATTCTCTCTCCAATTCTAACCACTCAGGAGCCATTGCTCCTCTTCCTGTTTTGTTCTTACATCATCCTCAGTCTTTCAGTTCCAGAATGAAACCCTGAGTAGAGCAATCATGTGGGTGTTTAACTTGGAAGACTACTAGAATTGGAGCTAGAATTGAAGAAGCAGAATTGTGCTTCAGGCAACTCAGATTCAAGTGAATTTTGGTGCCTCCACACCACAAAAATCCACTATCAACATACCTCACCTTATTAAACATCCTGTCCTCCTTTCTAATTACTGAGCAGATACCCCAATAATCACAACTCACATTCCTCTATAGATGGAGAAAGATGAATCCCAGACATTTGAGGAAAACCAACGTCAATACTTTTGATTAGAATCCCCAAAGATTAAAGATACTAGCATAGGGGCTTCCCTGGTGGCGCAGTGGTTGAGAGTCCGCCTGCCAATGCAGGGGATACGGGTTCGTGCCCCGGTCCGGGAGGCTCCCACATGCCGCGGAGCGGCTAGGCCCGTGAGCCAAGCGGCTAGGCCCGTGAGCCATGGCCGCTGAGGCTGTGCGTCCGGAGCCTGTGCTCCGCAACGAGAGAGGCCACAACAGTGAGAGGCCCGCGTACCGCAAAAAAAAAAAAAAAAAAAGATACTATCATACCCATAAAAACCATTTTTAAACATAATTTCTGAAGAAAATTGAAAAAAAATTGCTAAAATTTTTGAAATGAACAAATAGAAGATTAGATACAAAATGAAGTTAAATTGGTTGAAAGACTGAGGCAAGATGTTTCCTCAGAACTGTACTATAAAATAATAAAGAAATAAAAAGTAAAACAGAAGAGTTAACAGCAAGACTGTTTCAACACTCATTTACTAGAATTTTCAGAGGAATATTATAGAGATGATGAGGAGAAAAAATTTTAAATAAAGTAGAAGAAATAAAAGATCCCCAAATTGAACAAAATAAGATGACTGCAAATGGAAAGGGGATCACTGGGTACTACGTACAAAGATAAGAAAAGGAGAAATGTGGCCATATTTCAGAAACCAAATTATATAAAGCTACCAAAAACCCCAGGTTATATTCAAAGTAATGAGAATCAGATTACTCTATGATATTTTAGAAGTTACAGTGGAGGATAGAAGATAGGAAAAAATCATTAAAAACCTTGATCCCATAACCAGCAAAATGACATGTAAGTAGTACAGCAAACTAAAGATATTTTATAATATTCTATTTAGCAACAGAAAAAAAATGTTTTAAGGATATAACCTAGCAAAATGAAAAAAAATTATACTCCAGAATGTAGAAATACATAAGATACAAGCAACATTGGTGAGCAAATTTTTCATCATTATACTTGTAAGAAAATATACTTGAAACCTCACACACAACTTGTTAGCAATCAGGAACTATTTACTTAGATTAAGGATAAGACAGGGGCAGGTAAAAGAGAAAGTATTTTGAGTTTTTTGATCTGTTTGAATGTGGATATAGATACTAATCAATTCCAGATGTTGGTAGAAAAATAAAACTTTTCAAAGTTTAGCAAAATCTTAAGAGTCATCACCACTGAAGAGTAGAAATAGGATGAATATACTGCGAACCAATAAAAATAATGAAATGGAGCAAAGGACACTCTATTAATGCAACAAGGCCAAGGGTGAAAAGAGAAATTTTAAAAAAGCATAGCAAGCAAAAAAAACAAACAAACAACAACAAAAAAAATAAACAAAACTAAGCTAAGGTGCCAAAAGTAAGTAAAAAAATATCAGTGACCACTATACTGTCGTTGTCAATTTTTAAAATGTCCATATTAAAAGCCAGAGACTAATAATGTTGGGGAGGAAAGGCAGAAAAAAGAAAAGCCAACTGTCTACCTATAACCTGTTTGCAAGAGGTATACCTGAGAGACATACATAGCCAAACCCTACATACAGTTGATAATCTTACTGATACTTGATAAATTTATTTACTAGAAATTTATAGCAAATATTCTGTTTTATAATCCATATCTTTTGTCCATTTTCCTATATATTTAGAATGGACTTAGAATGCATGAAAATTCACAGAAGAAAAGCAAATTGCCAATAAATATACCACCTTGTGGGTAGCACGGAAATGCAAATTAAAGTGAGATACACTTTTTTTTTCTGATTAATTAGGTAAAACAGAAAGGAAGAGAGAAAGAGAAAGAAAGAAGAGAAGAGAAAAAATGAAGGAAAGACAGGAAGGGAAGGGAAGGGAAGGGAAAGGAAGGTAATACACCTTCCTATCTTTGACTTCCAGGTCTCAAGAGGAGAGAAGCAACAACAACAAAAAAATCATTTTCTGTGGCATCTGATACTCCCTTTCCCTGGATTTTCCTCCTTAGGTTTCCATGACACCACCCTCTGCTGGTCTGTATGTGTCCTTCTTCACCCATCTGATCTCACAGGTACTTGTTTATTCTCCACTCCTTAAATACCAACATTTTCAAAATTCCACCTTTGACTGCTTTCTTTCCATACCATCTTCCCAAATGGTCTCATTCTTTCCTCTGGTTTCAACAACAGAAGACTCACATATTATTATTTCCAGCCCAGATCTTCCTAATGAAATTCTAATTTTTCCATCCAAACGCTCACTCATTAATATTTGAGAGGAACCCTAATTAAACTCAGAATGTCCAAATATTAAAATGTATTTTACACATATTTATCACTTGAACCACAAAACAAACGCTTCTTAAAGGTATATATAATGATAAACTATAAAATAAGTATTTTTAGAGGGCTTAAAAAAGTGTGTCACAATGGTGTGACTACTATAGTGATATCTGTCATTCAGCAGGTTTGGATTGGCAAAATAAACTTTAAAATCAGAAATTAATTAAAAGAACTAATAATGTCACCCTGCTCTAGATTATTTTATAATTTTATACAGTGCAACAAGCCAATAAATGTAGCAGTAAAAACAGTCTTTGATACACAAGTATTGCTTTTTAGTGCCATAAAAATGTACTTTCGGGAGAGTAGCACATTATAGTTCAAGTGAAGCTCTTCATTAGATAGTATGAGAAAATGAGCCATGAAAGGAAGATGGAAAAGCCTCTTTAATAGTTCCTGTGCAGATAATGTAGGCCAATCAATAGTCATGCCTCATTTATTTTATGTCCATGAGAACTTAGAGGCAAAATGTTAGTGTTTGCTATTCTGTTGGCTTTCCTTGCTCTGCATCAGTAATGAAAAAATGGATTTGCATATTAAGGTGTAATTTTTACAAATGTGACTCAAACAATAGGCTGTTATTGTTAACCACTATGGAAAGAAACACCTTTTGTGTTACCTTTGGGTCCATTAAAGTCACTTCTAAGCTGGATGATGAATTTAGTATGTCTCCAAAATGAGCCAATCAATACAAAAGTTCATAAATACTTTATAAAAATACATTAACGGTACATAAAAAATTAAAAGGTCCATAAAATACCTAATTTAGAAGATGTCACAATAACTGATGAAGGCAATTCTAAAATCAACATATTTTTAAAAAGTCTATTGATGGTGTTTCCATCTGAAACACATCTTTAGGTATTATGTGTAATGATCCACCTAGTATCACCTCTAGGGTGATGGCATATTGAAATATGATCTATGTCTGCTTAAAGTCAAAAGGTTTATTTCATTATTACTGTCATATTTGTGGGAACAGACTTTAATGGGAGAAAATCTTTGGTAAATAAATTTGTGATTTTAAAAAAAATCTGTTTTCCATAAAGAGACTAAAACTTAAATACCATATAAAATGGATTAATATTTGCTTTTATAGAAGTTAATTGAATGTTAGACCTTATGCTTTGAACTGGCTGTAGAAGGGAAAAGAAAAAACAAAGGGAAAAATAAAAATGAAAATCAGAGAGGCAGACCAATAAATAAGACAATAGAAAAGGCAGAACAAGAGAAGGTGGCTTGGGTGTGAAAGTAACTTTGGGGGTTCTCCTGAAATTTACTGGAGAGCTGTCTTACTGCCTCTGGATTTCAAGCTCCAAAAGTGAAGAGCAGAATAAGACTCCATGCAACAGAAAAAATATCATCAAGGTCAGATCAACAGTGCATACAGCCCAGTAGTTTCTTCTGATTTTAACAATTATACTTCAAAACGTATTTTTAGGGAAAAGTTTATTTTCTTACTCAACTTTACAAGGCTAAGAAAATGGTCTGAATACAATAGTGAAAAAAAAATTCTTTCCTCCATCTTTTATCTATATTTTCCTATATATTTATGTATTTAGTCTGTGTAGTATTTTTTTAACATTTAAAACATTGTGCTGGATTTCCATTTGACTTTCCCATTTCCACTAGCATTTTTTTTTTTTTTTTTTTTTTGCAGTAGGCGGGCCTCTCACTGTTGTGGCCTGTACCGTTGCTGAGCACAGGCTCCGGACGCGCAGGCTCAGTGGCCATGGCTCTCGGGCCCAGCCGCTCTGCGACATGTGGGATCTTCCCAGACCAGGGCACGAACCCGTGTCCCCTGCATCGGCAGGCAGACTCTCAATGACTGCGCCACCAGGGAAGCCCTCCACTAGCATTTTTAATTCAGATATACTGCAATGTCCAAAAATATAGTAACATCAGTAGAAAAACACAACTTTTCATGGTATATGACACATAGCGTGGCATAATGTTTCACAAGAGGCCAATTTCAAAAGAAGTGTAGAAGTTACCAGTGCACACATAAGGCTTCTAAACTGGGAAGAGAAAAATAAGCCCCTACTGTGCCATGCTTACACTGGCACAGTTCTAATGTGGTTGTTTGGAAAGTGTTCTTTCATCCGTTTCTAGTCTCACTGTTCTTTTGCTGCTAGATTTTTTTTTCAGTATATTTTTCCTAAAGAAAATGCATTTAATTCCATCATGAAAATGGATAAAATATAAATAATTTTTCACATATTTCTTATGCACCTTATATGTGCCAGATACTAAAAACAGTTACTGTAGGAAAAAAAAAATACCATTGTCAGTATCCTAAATCAGCTCATCACTTAGCTGGGAAACAATATTCAGAAATGAGAAAGAAGTGAAGAGGTAGGGTGTACTTGATGAAAAAATTAAGTGGTATAAACTCAAGTGAAATTAGGAAGGCTTCATAGAGAAGTGCAGGAAGTAAGGCTTGAAAGAAGATGCAGGGAGCCCTTATAAGTAGAGGAAAGCTCATGAGCATAAAAGGATACCAAGAAGACCAAAATAACTGGAGTGAAGGATTCAAGTTAGGGAAAGATGGGAAACCAAATTCCTTAACTAGATGTGAGCCAATTTAAGATGGACTTAGAATACCATAATGAAAAAATAAAATCAGCCTAGCCATAGAAAAAGCAAAAGGAAATCACTTTATTGGTTAAAACATTAAGCAGCTGTAATAAGTTGAGCAAATTATCTGATGTTTAAAAAGCAGTATCACTGGAAAGAGTCTCGAAAGGATGAGCTGAAGGGGAAATATGAGGCATTTTTTATGCAACAAAGGAGACTCTCAACACTCAGAAGTGACTTTCAGGTGGGGCTAAAGGCAAAAAGTAAATAAAATGCTCTTCTACATCTTTGATTTAATCTCCATGGACAAAATTTAAGAGTTTAGACAAGCAGGAGTTAAGAAATCTGTGGGTAAATTTGCTAGATATAATTTATAACATTATAACGTTTTGTGAGGTTTTGGTAAGCTAAACGTCTGCTTAGTTAAGGTCTTAATTAGTGACCAATGACACACTGAATTGGAAGATCTTACACTTTTACTATAAGTCAATTCATATTTTTTTAGAAATAGGACAAGTTATCATTATAAATTATAAATGAATATTCAATAGAAATGAGCTTTTTGTTCCCCAGGGGATATTTATGTTTCCTTTTTTGACCTTAGGCTAACGATTGCTACATTTAGCAACTAATATGCACTCTACTTTAGTAAGCCCTAATTCTGAACCTAATATTAGGGAAGATCAATCTAACATAATTTTCAGATTCTTTATATATTGACTCACTGTGATTTCCATTTAACTTACTCTTGCATTAGGTATCATATTTGTTAATGGTCTATATATTTTCCATTCTTATCTCTCCAGGTTAGTAACAGGGAAAAGGCATAGTTTCTTGGAGGAAAAAAACAGTCATTTGTTGCAGCAAACCACTATCCAAAATCACTGATGACATCAACTTAATAGTATTCTTCCTACTTTCTAACTGAAAAGGAATTATTCTTACACAAGGATATTTCTTTTTCTGTTGTATCTCTAGGCAATGTAACTTCACTGGCTGTGCTGACCAGTGGATGAATTCTTCTCTCCATTAGTGATAACAATAAAATGAGTAACAACATACAGAATTCAAGATGCTTTATCTATATGGTATAGTTATATGGGGTCATCAGCAATATTCCATCCCAAGTAATTATAATTTTCCATTTTCCATTCAAGAAAACTGAAGTTCACTTTGAACTGCTCCATACTTTACTAACAAAGCTACTTCAGGCAAAGTCAGAACTTGGAGGCTTAGTTTCTTCTTTTGTTAGATGTGAATATTATCCAGTATTCAACATGTTCAATTGTAAGGTTAAGTTCTAATGTATTATTAATGGAGCAACATCTTAAAATCACAAAAATGACCTTCCTCCGGTTTTAACTGAGGACTTTTAGGCCAAATAAATACATATTCTGGGTGTCTTTCTTCACTAATTTTAAATAACTCTACACTTATTTATAACATATACAAAAAATGTCTTTACTTACACTACTAGCTGTAAAAAGGTTTATTCCCAGGCACCATAATTGTAGTCTGATTGTTTATGCCATTTGGAAAGTTCACAGTATAAGAAAAATTGTCTTGTTGATCACTTACAAAGGTATTCCTCCCAGGAATAACTATCTCTAGTAGATTCATGAAATCATCTTCTCTAGAGCCATTAGGCAATTTCTTTGATTCAATTTTATTTTTCTTCCTATGCCATTGTAATATTCAAAAGAGCTACAAAGAAAAGAGAAAGCTCTGTGTAATGGAAAGTGCATAGGATTTAGAATTAAAAAAAACAAACAAGAAAACTTGGGTTGAATCTTATTTCTGTATTTATTAGTTGAAGAATCTTGAGCATCAAGGTCTACAGGAAGAAAGCAAGGACTTATACCTTTAAGAGATATTGCAAAGGAGATGCTCTATCGATGGTACCTCTGGCTGACTGAGGCCTTTTTTCCTGGATGCTCAACAGGAATCAGGAATAAATGTTATTGCATTTTGGAGGACAGTGAGAAGTTATTTTTTAAAATACATTTGACTCTTTGAAATAAAGAATTACCCTTTCCTACCCAAGAGTCTTCTTTATGTGTGCCAAGTCCTTTTGGAGGGCAGGATTCGTTTCCCAACCTAATGTAAGAAAGCCCCACAGTAATGGGAACTAGAGTGGTCAAGAACTCCACCTTTCCATTCCCTAAGCATTTATACTCAGTGGTTCTCTCTCCGGAGCTCCAGGATTATAGTATCCTACTCAGCATCCCACTTGGATATCTGAAAGACATCTCAGACTTTCCTGGGAAAAAGTGAATTCCTCATGTTCCCCTTCTTCAGTAATGAAGTTTAACTAGATATATTGACAGCAAAGCATGGCTAAGACATCTTAGTAAAGAAAAGGTCAAGTTTCAGGACCATGTATAAGTTATGATTCAAGCTTTGTTTAAACAATGCATACACATATTCATATACATGAATGCATATTGATAGCTGTTTGGAAAACATCTGAAAGAATATGCATTCATGTGATGACAGTGGCTATACATGAATAAGCAAATTCAAAAGGCTTTCATGGACTATAGAGACTGCACTATTAAAAATGCTTATAATGAGTCTCTATTACTGTTAAAATCAGGAAAAAAACCAATTAAAAATGATAGTACAAGTAGATTTTGATTTTTTTTTCTAAAAAAATTATCCAAGTATTTTATTTTGTGCCTTAGAGCAAAGCTAGGATGACAGTGAAGGGTTCATTGTAAGCCACCCTTTCCAATAAAACATTTTGTCATATTTGACAAGAAAAATAATAGGAATTCAAAATCAGTTTTCCCTTAGTGGGCAGTTTAAATGTATGTGGGGTATTATAGGCTTGTTCCAATTCTTGTAAATGATTTAGAATTTACAAAAGTATACTTGGCTTTCTTAAAGCACTAATTTATGAATCTAAATAGTACTGACATAAAACTATCAGTACACATAATTCCCCTCTTGTTATTTTAGTTCTTGCTTTGTCCATTTGTTAAAAGTTCCAAGAATTTTGTTACATACATTTGTACACCAGCAGAATATAGCTTTAATATATCATTATCAACATCAGAAAGGAATATTTGTTAAGTGTCCATTTGCGTGTGTTATTCTCCAGGGCTCAATAGTTGAACGATCTTTTACTCAGATGACTTGTAGCAATACTTTAAGATGTCACCTTCGGGCATGTACGAAGTACTAAAGGAAACTGGAGAACTAAATCTCTACTTTCCTATCCTCTTTATTTTGCTCACCCTCCATCTTTCTCTCCCTTTGTACTCTCTTTCTTTGTTAATTGATTTTATTTTAAATCTAGCTTTTGTGTGGAATGATTTTTCTGCCTTTTTGCACTTATATTTATCTAACTACTGGAGCTGGGCTTCTATTAACCCCTACATTTTGTCTTGGGTCCCAGAATATTTCCTCTCCTTTACTTGACTAGTATGTAGAAGGTTGGTTGTTTGAGTACTTTTCTTGGGGGTCAGGGGAGGCAATATTTGCAAAACATTCTACGTCTTTCTTTTTGTATTTAATATAGAAAACCCTATTTGTAGAGTAGAAAGATCATGAGATATAACAGAAAACAAAGTTTGCTCCCTATCTTTGCTGACTTACTACATGTATGCCCTTTGGGTTAGTTTCCTACCTTACCTGAGCATAGATGTCATCATCTGTAGCATGTAGATGATAACTTTATGGAGTGGCTGTGTGACTACATGAGATAATGTGCCAAGAATCTAGCAGGGAGGCTCTGACATTGTACTTGTACTTCCCCCAACCTAGAACTCATGTGCTCTGGTCTAAATCAGCCTCACTGGCTCTAATTTTACCTTAGGCTCTTGCTTGCTACTCTGAGTGAGACTCCACTTTGCACACCACTCCTGAAAGCTGAGTCTAGCTTAATTTCCCCTGGTTGCACTTCCATTAATCTACTATCTCTGGAAATGAGGTTTTCCATTTCCTCTTACACACAAAGCATTTTACATAATGAAATGAAGCCATTCTATTACAATCTTTGTGGCTTAAAACTATCTCTGCCTGAAATATTTTCCTGGCTGGACATTCTTCAGGTTAGTGTTTTACAACCACGGTCTCCACTGAAGATGCTTAAGAGAAGATGTGGCTTCCCGTGTATTGTTATGAACTGAACTGTGTTCCCCCCGAATTCAAATGTTGAAGGCTTCATCCCTGATAAGACTGTTATTTAGAGACAGAGCCTATAAGGAGGTAATAAATGTTAAGTGAGGTCATAGCGGTGAGCCTTAGTGTGGTAATACTGGTGTCCTTATAAGAAGAGGAAGAGATGTCCTCATGGGCACTGAGGAGAAGCCATCTGAGGACTTATCTACAAGCCAGGAAGAGAGACCTTACCAGAAGCCAACACTGACAGCACCTTTACCTTGGACTTCTAGCCTCCAGAACTGAAAGAAATAAATGTCTGTGGTTTAAGCAACCCAGTCCGTGGTATTTTGTTATGACAGCCCTGGCAGACTAATATACACATGTTCTAGATTTTGGTTACTCTGCTATTTCAACACAACCTAAATACTTTTGCAGAGAAATAAAACAAGCACTTCAGTCAGTTCACAATAATTGCAACATTTCATAAACTGATATTAACATAGTTACACTTGCTCACTTTGTGCTGTGATAGAAGACTCTTGTCCTTAGGCAGCTGATAGCCCTATACTTTAAAGAGCTCAACTATTTATTATGGCTTGGAAACGTGAAAAAGTTAAATACATTGGTGAAAATTGAGACATGTTATTGACTGAATTCACTAAAATAATTTCTTAAACATAGTTATTAATGTGCATAACTCTTGTTATGTACAAGAGTACATAAACGTTTGCATATGAAGCTTTTAATCCCCATATGCAAACTTTTTTTTTTTTTTTTTGCACATAGGCAAATGAAAGTTGGCATATGTAGGTATTCCCATCTGGTTTGCCAATCAATCGTCAATTTGTATTTGTGTAATAACTACTGTGGGTTAACCCTACCTTAAATTGTTATAATGTCTCAAAACAAATATTTTTAAAATTAAAATGTACTTAGTACAGTGCTTCAAATTCACAGTGTTTCCTGTAAGAATGGCAAAGGACATGATTTTTCAGGGTGCCCCCATATATTCTTAGTTTCTGGATATGTCTGTGATCTCTCTGTTTATATCTAAGTGTATGCAAAGTACACAATTATAGAAAATGCATTTTCACTAGAGATAATTTGTGTGTTTTTAATTAAATATAAAGAAACATTTGAGCAAATATTTTCATTTAAGTTTTATTGTCACTTGAGTTCTACAATGGGATATTTTGTTAAATTTTTTTTCTTATAATATTTGGACATTGTTAAACAAAATCACTGGATGATTCTACTTTTGTAACATTGTTTTGTAAATAACTGAAAATCTTCCTATAAAATTTACATGAAAATGGTCTATTTTTCTTCCTTTATGTGTATATTATTCTCATGTTTCAAATAGTTTTGGAAGGGATAACATAAATTATTTGGGGGGAAAAACTAGAGGTTGATCAAATATAATATGTTTATAAAAGGACATAACAACTTTGTAAATGCAGGTATAGTAAAATTCACATTTACTTCCTCACCCCCATAGTGTTGGGGGGAGCTTCCAATATAGGTAGATCATTTCAAAATGATTTGGGGATACTTTACTGACTTCATAGAGAATAGAAACTAGATTTGAGTTTCAGCGGATGGTTTGGGAAATAAGAGAGAAGGGATACAATGTCCTATTGACTAAGCTATGTCTTGGGTTGTGATGGAGCCACAGCTGGATCAGAAAGCATGGGTCCTGGGTGTGCATTCCTCATGGCTCCACTTCTTCCTAGCTGGGGATCCTGGGGAAGATACTTAAATTCTGCAAGCTGCATCGTCAAATTTAGAATGGTGTAATAATAGTATTTATTGCATAATAATGAATAAGAATATTTTAAAAGTGTCAATGAGTAAAAACCACTAAGGAATATCTGACACCCTCACCATTAACTTGTTAATGACACCAATTCTGCTGTTACTCTTAAAAAAAAAAAAAAAAAAAAAATTCTATCCCAACCAGTAAGAGCTCAGTTTTAAATGTCTCCTCAGTTGGTTTAAAACCTGGATCAGATCACACATCAGTATCCTCTTTCTCTGTGATTCTAGAAGATATTTGAAAACATTAAAACCAGTAAGACCTGTTCCTAGGTCATTTTTCCTTTCTTAAGTTTTAGTAACGATGCAAATTCAGAGCAATTTCAAAGTAATGTAAGCACGTTAGGGGCATGCATTGTCAGCCCAGATCTGTGGTGATATGTACAACTTGATTATCACCATGTTGAAACAACTTGGCAAATATCACTTAGGCCCTTCATGCCTGGTAGGCAGAATAACTACCTCAATTTTTCAAGGTGATTAAGCTGATTAAGTAAGAACACTGTGATTCTTCATTCATTTATCTTCACTTAATCAGATGGAAAGGTCTTTTCCACAGACAAAGGAATTTAAGTGTTGTAACTTAATCCTTCTATTCATTTTCTTTCCCCTCCACCCCCAATACAGCCAGGACCCCTTCTAAGAGAGCCAGGCTGTTAATAGAGCACTAATTCAAAGTCCCTCATTTCCGAGTTGTGAGGTTCCCCTCCTCTCTTTTTAATTGAAAACATTTAACAGACTTTCTAGGAAATAAATGCTAGAGCACTAACCTCTGAATGCCATTTAATCCCTTCTTTCAATCAATTCACATGTTTATTTATAAGAATTGCTCTACCTGTTAAGTGTTGAATTAAAAGGACTGGAGGGGAGGAAGACACCATTAGGAAAAAACCCAGAAAGTAGCGTTACCTGAAACATTTACGAACATCTATTGCAAACACTCTTAAAGCCTGGTAAATTGCATTTTAATTATTTTTGTAAATGTACTGAAATTAAAGAGCATTTAAAAAAATAAAGAGCATTTGGAAAGCAGTCATCTAGAGTTAAGGAGGTATAAATGAATCACGTGGTTACATTGAATATTCAGAAATTCAGGGATCCTTAATGGAGCAATAATAATTGTCAAGCAACATTAGAACTTCTTGGCACATACTCAGGGCTGCTTGGAGCATATTTTCACACCGAGGAAATGTTTACTCTACCCAGCAGCTTGTTTCCCCCAGTAGAAACACAATGAAAATTCAAACACAATAAATCATTCCCAAGGTACAGGGATTCAAATGCCACAAGTGCTTTGAGTCACTTTGCTTCAAGGGTGGAATTTATAAATTGAAGAACTTTTAAATTTGTTAGAACATAGCACTCTGGAAATGAGAAAGCAGAGCCAATTGGATTCTGGGATCTTATTTGTTTGTCACTCTGTATTACCCTTGGCAGTGAGTCACTGGCATAAACAATGGGGCAGAGTCATTTCACCTCTACAGCCAGCAGGAGGGCATCAGAGAGAATCAGACTCGGAAGGATCTGAGGGGCCCTCAAAACTGCCACCCTCTTTTAAAAAGGCGAAAATGAATTTGAGAGTTGAAGTTAATTAATTTTGGCTTCCCAATAGTTAAAACAAACCAAGAAGAAAACACAGATTTCCTGATTCCCAGTAGCTTCTCTTCCTCTTCACCATTCAAAAAAATTATGAAGATCATTGTGCATGTGTACACCTTTTTTTCCACCCCTAATTAATGAACCACACACATTGGCTTAATTTATCTTGCGCTTTCCACTTTTCTTATACTATTGAATCCTATAAACATTTTGCCTGTTTGAAGAATATTGTCACAAGATCTTTTATTTTTTGCTTTTATTTTCCTCATCTCTTCAAGAAGCTGTTAAATAAAGAGCTAGTGCCACTGGTGTACTGTTATTCAGTTAGGACTTTCTTTTTTGGAAATGCTGAGCTGTGTATAACTTCTAAGATGTTAAAGCATTTATAGAACATTCTGTGCTCTACTTAACAAATCACTCCTTTCACGTACTGTGGTTACTACCGTCAAACTTTCGAATCATGTTTATCAGGATGCTACAAAGTTACAGCCCCATAAATGAAGTTGTAGAATGACGGAACTTCCAGATAAGAAATGTTACTTGTACTATACATCCTTCACTGCACCTAAGATTTTCATGAAGGAAAAACTATTTAAAAGCCAAGACTGTAGATTGTCTTTTCATCCCTTTAACTTGGGCTTTTTTGCAGAGCAGTAGTTTTTAATTTCAATGGGTTCAAATTTATCAAGTTTGATGGAACATGCTTTTGGTGTCAAGTCAGAGAACTTTTTGCCTAGTACTAGATCCTGAAGATGTTCTCCTATGCTTTTTTTTTTGTCTTTTGTGATGACATATGGTTTTATGTTTATAAATTTATTTTTGTTTAAAGTGTGAGGTTTAGGTCAAGCTTCATATGCCAGTTGTTTTTTTAAAACTATATATAAGAATGCTATTGATTTTAATATTTTGGTTTGTATCCATAATATTTTTATTACTATTAGACCTAAGAGTTTGTGTGTAAAGTCTTTTGGATTTTCAATATACATACCACATCATAAGAAAAAAATAAAAAACAAAAAAAAACCCATACTTTTCCCCCAACCTCTTAATTCTTCTACCCCTTCTGTTTTCCTATTGCATTTGCTAGAATTTTCAGCAGAATACTGAATAGAAGCAGAAATGGCAGATGTCTGTTTAGGTCCTGACTTTAAGAATTTTTCTCAAGTTTTATTATTAATCATCATAAGGTAGGTCTTTATGGATAAGGTAAAGCAATTCTCTTCTACAGGTTTATCAAAAATCTGTTTTGAGCATTTACTGGGTTTTATCAAATATTATGTCTGTACATATTGAAAAGATATGGTTCTATTCCTTTAATCTGTTAAGAGATTTTCTATGATGATTCATTTTTGCCGCTCAAGAACAAATCTCACTTGCTCTTATTTTATTTTCTATTTCTGTGCTGAATTATAATTTTTAGGATACTGTTAAAGCCTGTTTAATAAAGTTCTGAGTGGCAAACTCTTAAATATCATATATTTGAAAATATCTTTTTTGGCCTAATTTCATAAAAGTGTTTAGCTGGGTATATAATTTTATCTAACTTATTTTCCTTTCCCTAAGCCCACTGAAGATATTGATCCTTTATTTTCTGTTATGTAATGCTACTGATGAAAGATCTGCAGTCACAGTAAGTCTACTGCCATTAAAATGAAGGTGATCTGTCCCTTCTTTCTGGCAGCTATTAAGATTCTATTTCCAAAATTTCTGATTGGTCTTTTTCTACATTCACCTGTCCATTTTGTTTTTGTAGCTGTTTGTTTAATATTTTCTTATTCTTATATTTTAAATAAAAATTTATTTTCATTTTGAGCATGCTAGGCATCCTTAATTTTAAGTCTTTGTTAGATTGTTTCACATAATTAAATTCATTGGAAGTAAATTCATATTCAAAATATTGATTTTGTTGGTACCATTCTTTGAATATGTATTCATTTTTATGAAATTTGCAGGTTTGATTTTTAAGTGAGGCATTTTGTTTATTTTCTCTCTCTGTTCCTCTTTTCTTGACCCTTCCTCCTTAACAGGTGTATCACTACCTTCACCCAGCCCTCTGGACACCCGGCTAACTGGTCTGGGGACCAAGCTGTCACTCTCTTCCCAACCTCCCTAACTTCATGCTTGCCAAGAAAGCTCCCCAATTGGAATGTTTTAATTCCCTTTGACTCCACAGGAGGTGAACCACGATCTGCTATTGCCAGCTTCCAGGCCAGGTATCCAGGCAGCTTCTCAGTCACCACTTTGTGCCTTTCTAATCCATGGAGGTTTTCTGTCTTGTTTTGTTTTGGTCTGTTTGTTATTACAATCCAACTATGTCTTTGTTTTCTCTTTTCAGATTTTATCAAACTTTGCTACATATTAGATCCGAGAGAGTGTATCAAAACATACTTGTCATCTTGTCCTTAATACTCCCATTCTGTCTTTAGCCCACTGTAAGCAGGCTTTCATCTTCCTAGGAAACTTCCTGGCAGAGTCACCAGTAAAACACCCATCCCACCAAACCTAACGGTCAGTTTTCACCTTAGCAGTGGCTGACACAAGTGATCATTTTCTTCTTTCTGATATATTTCCCTTTCTTGTTTTTTAGAACAGTCTACCCGTATTTCTCTCTTAGTGAATGACATGGATGAAATTTCCTTGGCTGGCTCACCTTTCTCTTGAATTTTAATTACTGGAGTGTCTCAGTGCTCCTCAGATATCTTTCCTCTTTCTCTGTAATTACATCCTATATGATCACATGTAGTGCCATGAATATAATATATATACATATTATATAATATACAAATACAATATACATTATAATGTATAACATATACATTATAATATAATATAGAATTCAAAATATAAATTATATAATATATTGTGTGTACATACACATACACACATATATATAAAATATAGTCTATTACTATTACTTCCCTATTTTTTCTCCTCTTACCTCTAGAGTCATTCATACACTGTTTCTGCATATCCACTTTAATATGTAACAGTCATCCCACACAAAACTATTAGAACTAATAAATGAATTCAGCAATGTAGCAGGATACAAGATCAATATACAGAAACCTGTGGCGTTTCTTTACACTAACAATGAAATATCAGAAAGAGAAAGTAAAAAATAATCCTGTTTAAAATCACATTAAAAAAAAATACCTAGGAATCAACCTAACCAAGGAGGTAAAAGACCTATATGCTAAGAACTATGAAACATTGATACAGGAAACTAAATATGATACAAAGAAATGACTACCTGCTCTTGGATTGGAAGAATTAATATGGTTAAAATGGCCATAATACGCAAAGCAATCTACAGACTGAATGTGATGCCTATCAAATTACCCATGACATTTATTTCTCCAGCTAGAAGAAATAATCCTAAAATTTATATAAACCACAAAAGATCCAGAATTGCCAAAGTGATTCTGAGGAAAAAGAACAAAGCTGGAAGCATAACCCTTCCAGATTGCAGAGAACAGTACAAAGCTACAGTAATCAAAACAGTGTGGTACTGGCACAAAAACAGACATGTGGATCAATGCAATAGAATAGAGAGCCCAGAAATAAACCCATACACCTATGGTTAATTAACCTTCGACAAAGGAGTCAAGACTACATGATGGAGAAGAGACAGTCTCTTCAGCAAGAGGTATTGGGAAACCTCAACAGCCTCATGTAAATTGATGAAGTTCGAATACTCCCTCACACTATACATAAAAATAAATTCAAAATGGCTTAAAGATTTGAATATAAGATACAACACCATAAAACTCCTAGAAGAGAACATAGGCAAAACTTTCTCAGACATAAATTGCAGTAAGATTTTCTTAGATCAGTCTCCCAAGGCAAAAGAAATAAAAGCAAAAATAAGCAAATGGGACCTAATCAAACTTAGAAGCTTTGCACAGTAAAGGAAACCATCAACACAATGAAAACACAACCTACAGAATGGGAAAAAACATTTGCAAATAATGTGATGGACAAAGGCTTAACTTCCAAAATATACAGACAGCTCAATAACTAAAAAACAAACAACCCAATCAAAAAATGGGCAGAAGACTTAAGTAGACATTTCTCCAAGGAAGACACAGAGATGGCCAACAGGCACATGAAAAGATGTCCCACACTGCTAATTATTAGAGAAATGCAAATCAAAACTACAATGATGTATCACCTCACACCAGTCAGAATGACCATCATCAAAAAGTCTACAAATTTGCTGGAGAGGGTGTGGAGAAATGGAACCCTCCTACACTGTTGGTGGGAATGTAAAATGGTACAGTCACTATGGAAAATAGTATGGAGATTCCTTAAAAAACTAAAAATAGAGTTACCATATGATCCAGCAATCCCACTCCTGGGTATATATATCCAGAAAAAACAAAAGCTCTAATTTGAAAAGATACATGCACCCCAATGTTCATAGCAGCACCATTTACAATAGCCAAGCCATGGAAGCAATATAAGTGTCCATCAAGAGATGAACTGATAAAGAAGATGTGGCATGTATGTATGTATATATGTGTGTGTGTATCTATCTAGCTAGCTAGCTAGCTAGCTATATAAATGGGATATTACTCAGCCATAAGAAAGAATGAAATATTGCCATTTGCAGCAACATAGATGGACCTATAGATTACCATACTAAGTGAAGTAAGTCAGGCAGAAAAAGACAAATATTATAGATCACTTATATATTGAATCTAAAAAAATAATACAAATCAACTTATTTACAAAACAGAAACAGACTCACAGACATAGAACACACACTTATGATTACCAGAGTGAAAGGGGTGGGGAAGGATAAATTAGGAGTATGGGACTAACAGATACACACTACTATATATAAAATAGATAAACAACAGGATTTATTGTATAGCACAGGGAACTATATTCAATATCATGTAATAACCTATAATGGAAAAGAATCTGAAGCTGTACACCTGAAACTAACACAATATCATAAATCAACTCCAGTTAAATTTAAAAAAAAATCTAACAGTCATTTAAATCTAATTTGGTCAAAACATAAATTTTGACCTAACATTCTAGCCCACACGAGTATCTTCTATTGTCTAGGTTCCTACAATAGCATCCTAACTGGCCTCCCTGATTCCACCATTGTCCCCTACACTTTATCTCTTATCTAGCAGTGAAAGAAATCAGATTATACCATACTCCTGTTCAAAACTATCTGATAGCTTTCCATCACACTTAAAATAAACCCACACTTACCATGGCTATAGAAGCCTTAACAGATCTTACAACTATCATCAGACACTATTGTTTCCTTTACTCAATTCATTCCAGCAGACTTTGCATTCTTATTATCCTTTGAAATATTACTATGGATTCAGAATGCTCTTTTCCCAAATCTTTGCCTAGTTCATTTCTTCACATCATTTAGTTACTGTTTAATTGTTACCCCTTTAAAAAGACCTATAACCACCCTAGTTAAAATAATCTGCTGTCACTCTTGATGTCCTTAATTTTTTCTTTTTCTTCAGCTTCTTTGAAATTCTTTTTTTTCAGCTTTATTGAAGTATAACTGACAAAATTGTAAGATATTTTATGTATACATCATGATGATTTGATAACATATATATTGTAAAAGGATTCCTCCCATCTAGTTAAACTAGGTAATATATATATATATATATATGTGAGAGCTATATAAATATATATTTACTTATATATATTTATGTGTATGTTAACGTTTAAGTTCTACTCTCTCGGAAAATTTCAGTTATACAATAGTGTTATCAACTATATCCATCATGTTATATATCATGTTATACATCAGATTTTCAGACCTTATTCATTTTGCTATTCTTTATAAAGCCTCAATTATTACCTGATATTTTAATATTTATTGTTGACTTGTTACTTATTTTTCTTACCCACTAGAATGCAAGTCTCCTGAGGGCAGGCAGTTGATTTATCTTATTCACCACTGTTTCCCCATCATCTAGAATAGCACCTAGTACCCAAGAGGCATTCAATAAATATTTGTGGAATTAATAAATTACAGCATTCCACCAATGATCAGGAAACTAATTAGACAGGTCAGCTAACACAGCTCCTATACCAAGGAAATGGTATACAGTATATATATATTTTTTATTTTTATTTTTTGTGGTATGCGGGCCTCTCACTGCTGTGGCCTCTCCCGTTGCGGAGCACAGGCTCCGGATGCGCAGGCCCAGCGGCCATGGCTCATGGGCCTAGCAGCTCCGCGGCATATGGGATCTTCCCAGACAGGGGCACGAACCTGCGTCCCCTGCATCGGCAGGCAGACTCTCAACCACTGCGCCACCAGGGAAGCCCTACAGTATATTTTTATATCTAGTAACTAGACGCATAGAGGAATAAACATTTTTCAACTTTTTTCATTAAATCTCCTTTACTTGTACTCTAAAGTAAGAACACGACAAACAATAATATAGGAAATGTTCGTTTTGAAGGCATTTCACACAATAGTACGTGAGTCACCCTTTGATTCCTTTTGACCTGTTCATTCTGGATTTCCAGCGTCTCTATTCTCAGTGGCTGGATGTGTGTAAAAATGTTTACACCCCTACATTTAAATTCCTTCTAAATATGATCTTGGCCCTTCTTTTAGAATTATGCCTAGTAAAGCCTAAAATTTAAGGGTATATTAATCCTCTGAATTATTTGTTGTAATAGAAATATTCCCTTGTAGACTCTTCTGACATGTCTTAATATAATCTAAATTAAAAACTACTTGGGATGTTAAAAGCAAGAGACAAATAAATACCCTAATTCTTGATAACTGAGAAGGCATTAGAAACATGAGCTCTTATATCCAGTAGACAATCTAAAAAAGCTAGCTTTTCTTCCATACTATTCAAAATTGTAATCAGGGTATGAAGGATTCTCTTTTAGCTGAAAGCTCCCTAGGGCCAACTTCACTGTATATAAAGAGGGTTCCTATTTAGAATGCCAAACCTATATCTAAAAGGTACTATAGATGTTATGTGAAAGATGCTCAGCAATATAGAACATTGCGTGTCAAAATCTGAGGAAAGAATACGGTAGGTCTCTGGCAGCCAGTTACCATTTATGCAGTTTACTATTTATCCTTCTGAAAACTGAAGCATGACTAATAAAGTTGGGGGGAAAAATCCCTGTAAATTACAAATACTGAGATTGCAATAAAAAGAGAAGAGAATCCTCAAATTTCATGCAAGCAGGGACAAATCCAACTCTACTGGGTTAAATAGTGTCCCTGAAAAATTCACGTTTACCCAGAACCCATGAATGGGACCTTATTTGGAAATAAGGTCTTTGTAGATGTAATCAAGTTAAGATGAGGGCATACCAGATTAGAGTAGGCCCTAGTATAATGACTGATATTCCAATAAGAAAAGGAAAGTTTAGATACAGACCTTAGAGAGGGAAAACAGCCATGTGGAGACACAGGCAGAGGTTAAATTATGCACCACAAGCCAAAGCCAGCAGAAGCTAGCAGTGGCAAGGAAGGGTCCTTCTCTAGGTTCAGGGAGGGAGCATGGTCATGCCAACAGCTTGGTTTTGAACTTCTGGCCTCCAAAACTGTGAGATAATAAATTTCCATTTTCTAAGCTATCCAATTTGTGGTAATTTGTAATAGCAGCCCTAGGAAACTAATACAGCAGCTAAGACAAACCAAACTTCAATAACAACAGACAAGTTCAGATGAGGAGTATGTGTGGGGGGAATCTAGTAGTGGCAGTTCTCAGAAATGAACAGTAAATATTTAGTTTCAGGAAGAGGTGACCTTCCAGAAGTGGGAACCCCTTGAAAAGTACTGAGATTAAATAGAAAGCTATTATTATAGGTCATCACAGAAAGAAATCACAGGAAATGGCTAAGGGAAACCAAAGGCAACAGAATTCAAAAATTTCCTCTTGCTACAACGTCACAAAAGACCACATATTGTTTAGTCCTATTTATATGAAACGTCCAGAATAGCAAATTTATAGAGACAGAGAATAGATTAGTCGTACATGTGAGGAGAAACAGGAGTGGCTGCTAATGGGTATGAGGTTTCTTTGGGGGATAATGAGGTGTCCTAAAAGCAGACTTTTGTAATGGTTACAGAACTCTGTTAATATATTTTTTAAAAAGCAATGGAATTGTCCGCTTTAAACTGGTGAACATCACGGTATGTAAATTACATCTCAATAAAGCTGTTAAAATAATCGAGTGAATAATACAATGATGAAATTTAAAATTTGATATCGGAAAGGAAAACCATATTATGGAGAAAAGTGACTCAAAACATCAAGATATATACTAATAAAATTATTAGACTTTAAAAACAAAGAAATAATTCTTTGAGCACCCAGTCAGAAAAAGTAACTGATTTACAATGAATCAAATGTCAGGCTGGCATCAGGTTCTTTTTTTTTTTTTTTTTAACATCTTTATTGGAGTATAATTGCTTTACAGTGTTGTGTTAGTTTCTGCTGTATAACAAAGTGAATCAGCTATATGCATATGTATATCACCATATCCCCTCCCTCTTGCATCTCCCTCCCACGCTCCCTATCCCACCCCTTTAGGTGGTCACCAAGCATGGAGCTGATCTCCCTGTGCCATGTAGCTGCTTCCAACTACCTAGCAATTTTACATTTGGTAGTGTATATATGTCAGTGCTACTCTCTTATGTCATCCCAGCTTACCCTCCCCCTCCCCTTGTCCTCCAGTCCATTCTCTACATCTGTGTCTTTATTCCTGTCCTGCCCCTATGTTCATCTAACCAATTTTTTTCTTGGATTCCATATATACGTGTTAGCATACAGTATTTGCTTTTCTCTTTCTGACTTACTTCACTCTGTATGACAGACTCTAGGTCCATCCACCTCACTACAAACAACTCAATTTCATTTCTTTTTATGTCCAAGTAATATTCCCTTGTATATATGTGCCACATCTTCTTTATCCATTCATCGTTGATGGACACTTAGGTTGCATCCATGTCCTGGCTATTGTAAATAGTGCTGCAATGAACACTGGTACATGACTCTTTTTGAATTATGGTTTTCTCAGGGTATATGCCCAATAGTGGGATTGTTCGGTCGTATGGTAGTTCTATTTTTAGTTTTCTAAGGAACCTCCATACTGTTCTCCATAGTGGCTGTATCAATTTACATTCCCACCAACAGTGCAAGAGGGTTCCCTTTTCTCCACACCCTCTCCAGCATTTATTGTTTGTAGATTTTTTGATAATGGCCACTCTAACGGGTGTGAGGTGATACCTCATTGTAGTTTTGATTTGCATTTCTCTAATGATTAGTGATGTTGAGCATCTTTTCATGTGTTTGTTGGCAATCTGTATATCGTCTTTGGAGAAATGTCTATTTAGGTCTTCTGCCCATTTTTGGATTGGATTGTTTGTTTTTATAATGAGCTGCATGAGCTGCTTGTATATTTCGGAGATTAATCCTTTGTCAGTTGCTTTGTTTGCAAAAATTTTCTCTCATTCGGAGGGTTGTCTTTTCATCTTGTTTATGGTTTCCTTTGCTGTGCAAAAGCTTTTAAGTTTCATTAGGTCCCATTTGTTTAGGTTTTTTTTAATTTCCACTTCTCTAGGAGGTGGGTCAAAAAGGATCTTGCTGTGATTTATGTCATAGAGTGTTCTGCCTGTGTTTTTCTCTAAGAGTTTTATAGTGTCTGGCCTTACATTTAGGTCTTTAATCCATTTTGTGTTTTTTTTGTGTATAGTGTTGGAGAGTGTTCTAATTTCATTCTTTTATTTTATATTTAATTTTTTTTTTTTTTTTTTGTGGTATGCGGGCCTCCCTCTGTTGCGGCCTCTCCCGTTGCGGAGCACAGGCTCCGGACGCGCAGGCTCAGCGGCCATGGCTCACGGGCCCAGCCACTCCGCGGCATGTGGGATCCTCCCAGACCGGGGCGCGAACCCGGTTCCCCTGCATCGGCAGGCGGACGCGCAACCACTGCGCCACCAGGGAAGCCCCCTAATTTCATTCTTTTACATGTAGCAGTCCATTTTCCCAGCACCACTTATTGAAGAGGCTGTATTTTCTCCATTGTATATTCTTGCCTCTTTTATCAAAGATAAGGTGACCACAGGTGTATGGGTTTATCTCTGGGCTTTCTATCCTGTTCCATTGATCTATATTTCTGTTCTTGTGCTATTACCATAAACTGTCATGATTACTGTAGCTTTGTGGTATAGTCTGAAGTCCAGGAGCCTGATTCCTCCAGCTCCGTTTTTCTTTCTCAATATTGTTTTGGCTATTCGGGGTCTTTTGTGTTTCCATGCAAACTGTGCAATTTTTTGTTCTAGTTCTATGGAAAATGCCATTGGTAGTTTGGTAGGCATTGCACTGAATCTGTAGATTACTTTGGGTAGTATAGTCATTTTCACAATGTTCATTCTTCCAGTTCAAGGACATAGTATATCTCTCCATCTCAGGTTTCTTAATAGCAACATCCATGAATGAGCAAAGCAGCATCTACAAGGTACTCAGACTGGTGTCCATCTTCCCTTTACCAAACTTTAGAATATTTATTAGCCTTTCTGAATCCATTTCTATCAAAATTGATGTTCTAGATAAATCTCAATGAATTCTAGGGCCTTCCTATAATATTAAGGTAATAGAGTCAGAGAATACCTGTGTTTCTAAGAGCAGACCCAATGGCCAAATGGCATCCTACCACTGTGGACAGATATTCCCTGGATTCTTCATTTGCTGAATGCCACATCTGATAGTATCTGGGGTGTCCTGCCCAACCTTTCCCATTAAGCTGATTATTTATTTTACAATATAACAAATACCTCTGAGCTTGTTACTGTATCTTCTAAATGAATTACTTATTTCTTTAAAAAACTATAGCAACTTTCCTAAAAATTAAAATTAATGTTTGTCTCCTGGGAGCAATCAAAATATGTGTCCACTACAATACAGTTTGAAGAACAAACCACCTTCTTTTTATCATGTTAAATTTTATATTATTATATTAAGATCATGTACTATTGAAAAACCAACTCAATCACTCTGTAAAATCACTTAGAAATAATTTTCTAGAAGCATAATAAGAGTCTATGCTTTTTTCACAGAAGTATCAATAGAATCATGTTATACATTCCAGATGTCAAGGGACCTTAGATTATGTAATCTAAACTCATTGTACAGGTGAGCAAATTTGGCCCTTGGAGAATTGATGACAATTAAATCACTGTAGGCTGGGACCAGATTCTAGGACTTTGATTGTTTGCCTAATTAATACTCCTTACACTTTACCATAACCTGCTCTCTTCTTCTGTTTAGATCTGTACTTGTAAACATTCCATTATTGTATTCATTGCACAGATATGTATTCACTGTCCACTCTGTGCTAGCTAGTCTTTGAAATTCAGGAAATGCAGAGATAAAGAAAACAGACAAGGTACATGTCCTCAGGGAGCCATTATTTCTTGATCACACATGTCTTCTGCAAAGATTCATTGAAATAACCTCCCACTCCTCTTTGCTTTACCATTTTCTTCCCAAGCTCCACTTTCTTCAGAGATGCAGGGCATTCCTATTCTAAGTGACACTGAGCTATAAGCCTGAGACAGATTCTCCAGGAAGCCTTCTGGCTCCCCTCACTGCCCCAAGCTACATGCCCTTGCTTTGTGCTCCCTTAGCACTGTGTGCTTATCTCTGTCAGAGCATCACTACTTGAAGGTATTTATCTACTTACTTGTCATTCCTTCCTCTTAAACTATGACCTCCTAGAAGGCAGGGACTTGTGTCCTGTTTGTTCCAGTATCTCTAGTATCTGCATAGTACCTGGAACAGAATGAATGCTCACTAAATATTTGTTGTTGACTAAATTGAGAATGTCTGCATAAACATAAGGTCTTATATGAACCATTTACATCTCACTGTAAATGAGTTTAAAGAAATTAATTCTTCCTGCTAGGGTTACTTGTACCTTAATAGCTCCAAACTAGTCATTAGTACATAATGTCAAAAAATACCCAACATACTTCTAGGACTACAGTTGACCCTTGAACAACACAAGTTTGAACTGTAGTGAGTTCACTTACATGGGATTTTTTGCAATAGTAAGCACTACAGTTACTACTCTGCGGGTGGTTGTTTGAATCCATGGATGCTGGGCCACAAATAGGGAGGAACTGCAAATAGGGAGGGAACCATGGATACAGATGAACCACCTATACATAGAAGGCTGATTATAAGTTATACTAGGATTTTCTACTGCTCAAAGGGTGGGTGCGCATAAAACCCATGTTGTTCAAGGGTCAACTGCACTTCCTTCTCCACACTGATGTCATGCATTCTCCACACCATCTCTCTGCAATGGACAGCTCATATCTATACAACCCTCTCCAATGTTCAACCTAGGATAAAATGCTGATGCTGGGAATTTAACACACCAGAGATAGGCTCTGTTGGACTTCTGATAAAATTACTTTGGTTTTCTGTTAAATGCCACATTGATTTAATAACTGCCACATAATGACTTGCAGCTAAAGAAATCCATGATTTAGAACTTGGATGCTTGTCAGCAGCTATCTTTCAGAGTTGAGCTCTTGTCTGTGACTGAGGGATGAAGGTCTATGGGTCTACTTTCAGAAACAGAAAACAATAACAACAAAACCCTCAATACCGAAATAAAAATCCACACATTCCAGTTTAGTCATCACACAGGCCAATTTATAATTCTTTCTCAGCCGGAATCTGATATGGTAGAGTCGATAGATTCATTCAGATCTAAACTTTTATCTTTTCACTGGGGCATGCTGTCTAATTGAAAACTGCTTACACTATATGTTGGGAATGGGAAAACACTCCAGGATGTCTCTGCATTAAAGAAAGCTACAGGGGTTGTACTACATAATTGTCTTTGAATTGTATTACAAACAACTCCACAGGAGACACTAAAATTGGTCTACTATCTACTAAATACTAAGAAAAAGAATGTCAACACTCCATCTATTATTTGAGGTAATGATATTATTTGGTCTTGCCGTGAAAAAATCATTATTTTCTCAACAAATCAATGCCTTATTTAAAATACAACATACTTTCTTCATTTTTCTCAATCATTAAGGATTAGGTGTTGTTCCAGTCATTGGCAGGAATAGTCCCCTGGTGTTCTGAGGTTAGCCTGAGTGTCATTCAGAGTAATTCTAAATCAGAGGAATAGTTTTTGAAAGTTAACCTTGTTTCCTCCTTTCCTTCAGGAACTGCAGGTTGAACCCACTGGGCTCCCATCTGGTCACTAAGGAAATATTTAAAGCCACTTTAAACATTATAATGACCATTCTCCTTTCAATATTACAAGTGGGATTGTGGGAAAGAGTGTATATACAAGGTGTAATTAATGTAAGCCTATTTTGATTATTAATAAACATTTATTTTTTAATTTAATTTTTACTTTATATTGGAATATAGTTGATTTACAATGTTGTGTTAGTTTCAGGTGTACAGCAAAGTGATTCAGTTATACATATACATTTATCTATTCTTTGTCAGATTCTTTTCCCATATAGGTTATTACAAAATATTGGGTAGAGTTCCCTGTGCTACTGTAGATCCTTGTTGATTATCTATTTTATATATAGTAGTGTGTATATGTTAATCCCAAACTCCTAACTCAACATTGTAAATCAACTATACTCCAGTATAAAATAAAAATTAAATTAAAAAAATTGTTTATCTAGAATGGAATTTAGCATTAGAAAGACTAGGATTAAATCCCTATTCTTCCACATATTAGTTGTACTACTTAAGGCTCAGTTTACACATAAGCAATATTGCATTTTAAATGATACATGCCAAGAGTCTAAGCCACTGTTTTTTCACACATACCTTAGTCCTTAATTCATTCTTCATGACCAACAATGTATAATGTCATAGTGAACAATTAAGGTAGCCATCTCTAATTCAAAATGGCAGGCTTTTGAGGCTTCAAAGTCCTACCTAAACTATTCCTTCAGGCAACTATTAGGATAAATTGCAAAAAATTTTATTTGCCATCTCTGTTCTAGCTATAAAAGAGTTTGAAACACATGTCTGTCATAAAAATCTTGAATCTGGTTGGTTAGAGAAATAACATAACTATAAAATAATGAATAGTGTAATACTGAATACCAGTTTCTTTCTGGGTTGATAAGTCTATAAATATAAATCCAAAGGAGTAGTTTATATGATGAAGTCAAAGAGCATGAGAGAGTGGAAAAGGCTCTAAATTTAAAAAACATTATTTTCAATAAAATCCAACCTCGAAATGGTTGTTCAATCTTGATTCCATTTGTTAACCTTTCTGGGCATCTTCCTCTTTAAAATAAGGGGATTAAACCTGACATGGTATTTTCCACCTCTAACACTCTGTGATTAGGGCTAGAGCAATCAGTAGAAAATGATCCTGGAGATTTGGGGAGTAAAAGAGGGTCCACAAAGCCTTTGAAATGAGCATTAAAAGATGAGCTGAGTTCAGGCTGGTAAAAGCGGGTAAAGATGGTATCCCAGATGAGAAAATATTGTGAGCAATGGCTCTTGATCAGATAGATAAGTTTAAAGCACGATAATGGTGATGAGGATAATGCAAAATATTTTAGATTATAGCAATACATCACCATGTACCATCTGCCATTCCATTTTGAGCAAATCACCCCTCAGGCAATAACTGCACTTGCTAGATTTTACACAAAATGTACAATACAGTTTTGCTCAAATAAAAACCATGTAAAACTGGGATGCCTTTGCTCCAACAACAACAACAAAAGAATGTGATGTCTTCATTAATATGTTGATTTCCTCCTTTCCTACCAGAGTAAACATAAAGCCCCTATGCATAGGCTGACCCAATTAACACTATACCATTGTTTCCTTTGAACTTTAGAGAGCATCTTCCCCAAAACTACTGTGTGAAAAAAATGAAAGCCTGTAGTGATTTGAGATTTCATGGAGAAATAGGATTAAAAGAATAGACCTATGGAAGGGATGTTTTTAATCACTAAATAAAAATCAGTAACATATTACCTAAAGAGATCAATGACATATTTTAAATCATTAATATTGAAATTTTGACTACTGATTTTCCTCTGTCATCTTCTGATCCTGATAAACTTCTCAGGATTTTCCTTCTCCAAAATTTCAATTTTTATACATATGTCTATTTTATTGCATATTAAGTGCATATTAAAAAGCACCTTTTTTTTTTGCACCTGGTCCTTTTTCTTAATGTCTCATACCATGCTTCATAATTCCCATATGCTAAGTCCTGCCATATTCTCAGAGATTCAGTGACGAGGCTTGCCAGATTTAGCAAATAAAAACACAGAATTTCAAATTAAATTTCAGATAAACAATATAAGTATTTTTAGATAAGTATGCCCCATATAATACTTACATATAAGTATGCCCCCTAAATATTATATGGGGCATACTTATCTAAAAATACTTTTACTTTAAAGTAATTTTATTTATTGTAAAATAAAATTATTTTATTATACTTACATACTGTTTATCTGAAATGGATATAACTCAACATCATATATTTGACCTGGCAACCCTAACAGTGACTGAAATGACTGAGAAAAAAAATCATTTCTGAGCAAATATTTCTTAAGCCTTCTCCACAAAATCCAAAATAATATATTATTAGCTCCTCACACAGTAATGCATCATCAAAGTGGATACCCACTGCCTCTTTTACATCAACCTTTGCCCCTTCCGTCACACACAATCCTAGAAGTTCGAAAGCAGTGGTTGTATTTGCTACACTGTCCTTTGTTTGCCAGAGTTTTAAGACTACACTGCTCCATTATGCTTTATCTACTTTTTCCCCTTTGCTAAACATCACAAATACAAAAGATAAAATCAGAAATATTTATAGAAAACTATTATCAGCAAATTACCATTAGGATATATGTTTAATTTCCAAATGCTATTCACTTTATTAACACTAATGTTTTTGAATAAACAACTATGATTTTGCCATATACTAAGGGCCAGCTCTTGAAATTTACAGTGGTATTAAGGAAACTTAGTTTAAGTCTTCAAGGGTGAAAAAAACAGCTTTTGTGTGTGAAAATCCTGGAGCATTTCCAATACAAAACTTTAAGAAGCACTGAATTATTCATTTTTATTTGGAAAATATTATGGGCTAACAGCTGAACAAATAAAATAGCATGTTAAAATTGTAGTTATTGGTATCTAAAGGCATGAAAATGGTTTTTAAACTGTTATGAGAGCTTTCTTATTTTACAAACTGGTAATGTTCCAATAAGAGTCATTCAGATTTACAAAAATGAGGCAAGTATAAGTGGCAAGATACTGAACCAAGAGCATAAACTCTCATTCTCATTTCTAATAAAAGCAGAAGTCAGATGATTTTTAACAGAGGTTTTCTACCTCTGTTTTCTCATCTGAAAAGTAAGGACAATATCTTTTCAGAGAGCTTGGGCTGAGGAAAAGAAAGTGGAATAGACTTTCCCTATTTAATCTCTTTCTCTCTTTGTCCAAATTTCACCCATGGCCGAAGATTTTACACTACCAATTTTCCAGAAGTGAGGTTGGAAGAATGAACGCAGGCTGAGTGGAAAGGTGAGGGAAATCAGGGAAAGGAAAAAGAGGAAGAGAGGTTTGAGTTCAGCAAACCAGAATCAGATCCTGCTTTAGTTATTTTCTCATATGCAGCTAAAGGAGACCATGAGACTTAAAAATGCCAAAACAATCTTTTTGTTGCTGATTTTTTTTTTTTTCTCAAGTGCTCTCCTCAGATTTTTCTTCCTGAATGCATTTTTCCCCAGGAAAAAGGAGGCCTTACCCACTTCTATTTGTTACATTAGGAAACAAAACAGTCTTTGAACCTGCATTGGGATTGAGGATACTTCTTCAAGTTAACATTCCTTACACATTTATTGTATATTTATTCAACATTTGGTGGAGAAGTGAAACTAACAAGAAAGAAAAAGCAGGATCTCTAATTACAATAAACGTTTGATTCCCCCTCCAGACCTCCAAACAGTTCAGCTCTGAACTCAGCTCAAGAAAGGAAAGTAAAAAAAAAAAGAAAAAAAGAAAGAAAAGTTAACCACACCAGCCCATGCTGAAAGGCTGACTGTAGAGGATGGGGGATTGGGCATCAGAAAACTCCTCCCAAATATACAGACTCTCTCCCTGAGAGTTCTTATAAATATAATTTCCTTCTCCATCATACATTTCTAATGATGTTTAGTGCCTCTAATGGACTGAGATCCAGTCTGCCCTTTATCAGTCTTGGCAAGGCAATACCTTGGACCCTGTTCATGATACTTGTCATCATACAAGGGAGGATTTAGGACATAAATATGGCATTGGAATCTGATTGAGTTGAGAATCTCAAACTTAGGTTGATGAATTACAACAGGTAATGAATGAGTTACCTGCATTATCTGGCAGTGCTGAGGTCTGAAAGTGATTGCAGACTGTATATATCCTTTTTTTCACTAGGTTGTACCTTTGAAAAATACTATGTTGATAACAAGGTTGTTATTTTTTTTTCTTTAGAAAAAAGAAGACTGTAATACAATGAGAGTTTAGTAAATGGTAGCTAATATTTACTTCAATATTTCCAGTACCTAGAAAAGTACCTGAATTAGGAGATATTCATGAAGTATTTGATAAATCGGTGAAAGTAAATTAGCTTAAATGTGATGGTAGTTTTTTTTCTGTTTGAGGAGTTGTATTATTTCTTTCAAGTTTAAATATCTATTGGATATTGGAATTCCATGTTAAAGATGAAGTTACATAATAAACACTAAGCTCCTCTGTGACGTGTAACCACTCAACAAATCTAATGTATTACTGTAGTTAAGGTCTTTCAACTTAGTGGAGGGGTGTGAACCAATTGATATAAGTGAAAATATGATTAGCAATTTATTTTCTTCTTATCAATTTAATTAAGAAGACACCTTAGGTGGGTACACAATTCAATATCACCTAGGTTTCATGAAATCTCATTCTGTTCTTTTAGACCAGTGGATACTTAAATACAATTCAGAGATTCAGAGAGGATTTAAAGGATGCATTTTCACTGATTAAAATTTATGTCAAAGGAAATATACTACATAAATTGCTACTATTAAGTGACTTACTATTTACTGAATACTCAAAAATAAAGCATACTGTTAATGAGCACCTTCTTTGCACCAGGCATATTTGATAAGAATTCTATTTTCATTCTTACAAAACCACACAAGTAGACATTACTATATGCACATGGCTAACTGAGAAAGATGTGTAGGTGAGTGCTGGGTAAACAGGAGAGCTCAGGCCATCTTGAGAAGGTGGCTTCTACTCAACCCCAGCCAATTTTTGCATTGAGGGTCAACATTCCTAGTTTTGCTATTGCTTTTGACCTTTCCAGGAACGCCAGAAATTGGATTTTTGATTCCTTCCAAATTTTCTAATGTTGTCAACTAATTCTATTGAACAACAACAAAAAATCATTAAGAACACTGGGGGCTTCCCTGGTGGCGCAGTGGTTGAGAGTCCGCCTGCCGATGCAGGGGACACGGGTTCGTGCCCCGGTCCGGGAGGATCCCACATGCCGCGGAGCGGCTGGGCCCGTGAGCCATGGCCGCTAAGCCTGCGCGTCCGGAGCCTGTGCTCCGCAACGGGAGAGGCCACAGCGGTGAGAGGCCCGCGTACCGGAAAAAAAAAAAAAAGAACACTGAATAGCTGAGGCTAACACAGCTGAAGGCCCCTATCCAGTTCACAGCATTCCAGCTTGTTACTGCTGTACTATTTTGCTTTCCAGAATGCCGTGCTGAATCTATTGCTTCCTTTCCTTGATGATTAGTTACTTTGCTCTCTATGTACTTCCCTCTGACTTAGATGAACCCATAGGAAGTTGGTACTTGAAACATTAGCTCTGTAAAGAAAATCTGAGTCTCTGTAGTAATTAAATATTGTTACGATAATGCTACAAAACAAACAACTACAAAATATCAGTGTTACACAACAAATAAGCATGTATTTCTTGCTCATGAGTTTGTAGATCACCTGGGGCGCCTAAATTTCAGGCTGCAGTATTTGAGGCAGCTCTGCTTCATGTTGCCTGTTGGCTGGTTGCCTCTCCTCCACCTGTTTATCATCATCCCCCAAGAACCAGTAGGCTAGCCAGGGCATGCTTGCTTCATGTGATGGCTGAGGCCCAAGAGGAGAAGTGGAAATGAGCAAGGTTTCTTAAAGGCTAGATTTGAGTCTGGTAAACTGTTGTTTCTGTCTACATACCACTGGCCAAACAGATCACATAGCTAAGCCCAAAGTCAAGGGGTGGAGACTTCACTATTCCCATGATAGGTCATGACGAGAGTGTGGATGCAGGGAGGGAAAAAGGCTTGGATCCAAGCATTCAACCTACTACGCAGTTCCTTACTTTGACACTTGATACTAGAATTCATTGACCTTATCAAAAACATGTAAGGTCTGCCCTGGAGTATTTTCTGGACCCTCTGGAATTTTTCTTTCTTCTATTTGACAACTAGACAATGCCTTGTACTATAGCAATTCTCCCTTGATTTTCCCATTTCTCACTAACACTCCATAATCTTGTCATTCTTATTTTATGTTCTTTCTAAGAAAATTGGTTTAATTTCCTGTCTTATTTTTTATACAACACTGCTTACTATTAAAATGTTTGCTTCCCTTAAAAAGCCCTTACATACTGAAAAATCAGCAAACTAAAAAGCCATCAAATTATTCTACTGAATTAAATATGGAAACTTAGAGCAAAGGAATAGAAATTAACATTGTACAATCACAGAAAAAATATCTGTATACTTAAATCTCGCCTGTACGACAGCGTCGATGCAGCTGAATTTAAAGCTTTACTTATTATTCATGGCACATTATTCTGGTGTTTTGTCAAAAAACTTCAAAAGCTGTTCCATTATTTTATATGGGTTAAGTAAAATTTTTAAAATTGTATACACACACACTTTTTAAAAGCATAAATGTAACAGAAAAGGACAGTATATATCTATAATTTTAACAATGACTTTTCTATTTGACCCCAAAACTCCACTCCAGGGCTTCCCTGGTGGCGCAGTGGTTGCGCGTCCGCCTGCCGATGCAGGGGAACCGGGTTCGCGCCCCGGTCCGGGAGGATCCCACATGCCGCGGAGCGGCTGGGCCCGTGAGCCATGGCCGCTGGGCCTGCGCGTCCGGAGCCTGTGCTCCGCAACGGGAGAGGCCACAACAGAGGGAGGCCCGCATACCACAAAAACAAACAAACAAACAAACAAACAAACAAAAAAAAACCTCCACTCCAAAGAAATTACCACAGGGAAATGGTTAGATACGAGTTCATGTATTTGCTTTCAAGAATGTTCACTGCATTTTTTCATTACAGTAATCTATACAGAAAAAAATCTGAAATCCAACAATTCAGGAATTTAATGTAAATTTCATCATATTCATATAATGGAATACTAGGCCCCTTTGATAGGCATGCCTTATGAGAATGTTAAGTGGGCCATGGGCATAATCTAATTTGCATGAAGATAACATATTTTCAAAATTATATTCAATATGTCTTAGATTTTTGCAGGGGTCATGGATTATACTGATATTCTGATAAAAGCTATATATTTCTAGCTCCACCTAGAAAAATGCTCTCATGTACACAAACAACAAAATGGCAAGCAATTGGGAGTGGGGCTGGGGGGGTGTGAATTTCCAGCAACCAGTTTTGAGATGTTGGGTAAAGAAACCCTGATCTATGTTGCCATGATTTAAAAAAACAAAAATCAAACAAACAAAACCTATTTCTTTACTTCTAAAAAAATGTACACACACTTAGAAAATATTCAGGAACTTCAACAGCAAGGTGGGGAAAGGTTTTGCCACAAATACAGAGAAATGCTGAGTAATGCCGAGTCCATAAGCACACATGCATACGTGCGCTCACTGAGCTAAGCCAGAGAGCTGCTCTTCCATTGTCTGCAGGTGTGGAAACAAAGGGAGAAGCCAAATCCAGAAAAGGAAAGGTCACTGATATCATGATAGTTGGTTGAGCTTTCCAAGGAGGATCGAAACTCTAGTGCTGGGCTTTTAATGGTCTTGGGGATAGAAGATGTGCCCTCTGGCCTCAGCTAAGCAAGAGAGCTGGACCTGAGACCCCAGCACAAGGGAGGACTTCCTTGGCCAAGGACTATGATGGTATTTATTATTTTTGTTTATAATAATAAGATAATATTGATATGGGGGGGGGTCTGGTCACTCAGGAATCAGAAGTTTGGGTGTTCTTGACTAGAGACAAAATTTAGGTAAGGGCGTGGACTCTGTTCTGAAAGAACAGCTACCAGAGGCTGAAGATACACATTGCCAATACAGATTTTTAACTCTCTGTGTCTAAGTATGGTACAGAGACTCTAAAGAAATGATATCCAATTTTACATAATTCTTATTTTTTACTAGAAATCCTTTCACTCATTCCTTCCCTCAAATAACTCACAGGCATACAAATATTCACTGGTTAGGGATTCTTACCCCTTAGAAAAACAAATACTGCGTTTCCTCGAGGAAATATTTAAAGTGTAGTCATAGTTTTCTCCAAGCAATTTTCAATATTTTCCAGTTAAGTTAAAAGCAAAAGTAAGGTCACTGCAGAAATATAGCTGCTACTGTGCATCTAGCATAGCTGAACAATAATGCACGAATGAATATCTCCCCTCACCCAAAGCCAGTCATATGGGAGAACCTTGAATAAGACAGTCAGGCACAAGCAACAAAGGTAGAGGGTGGTCGCATGGGTCACTGAAAGTGCCTTAAATGCTGATTATATTCAGTGTGCTCTGATTCCATGAAAAGCTGTGATAAACGTAACTCCAAGTCAAGAATCTACTCAAGATCGCACCAAGATATCAGCTTGACAGAATTTGAATAGACCACGTAGCATAGTAACCAGGCTGAGTTATAAAACATGGTATTTGGTACTATGTAACTTTTAGGGCAAAGTGATGAATCACTGTTACAGATGTGCTACCACTGTGATTCAGAAACCTTAGGAAGCTATGGAAATGTGAGAAGTAACAGAAATATCTTCTGAGGTTACAAGGCTGATTCTTCTATGTGGTTTAGAATTAGTCTCCTCACTTGATAGGCATTATAACATCATGGGTTCTGGAGTCAAGCTGACTGAAGTTTAAATCCATTTTCCAACTCTTAGTGGCAGTGGAACTTTGGATAAGTTACTTAACTTATTGGAGACTCAGTTTCCTCATTTGTAAAATGGAAGTAACCATCCTCTTTGTCTTAGGGAAGTGCTGATAATTGAAAAAGACAACGCACAAAAGGGCTTAGTGTAGGGTTGGCTACAATAATTACTCAATAATGTGAGCTCTCTTCAAGTGAGGTCTCTGAACTTCTCTTACTGTACCACATCAGTCTGTTCCTAGTCACCGCTAACATGTTCCTCATTCCCTTCGTGTGTAACCACGTAAATTTCCAGCATGTCTGATATGAGCAGGCAGAACTTCAACAGATACTAGGCCACTATGGCACATGTCTCTCACCAAGGAAAGACAATGATATCTACCATTCACTGAGGAAGTGATTTATGGTAGACAATATTGTGCATTATACACATTTGATTAATTAACTCATAATATAATCATTGTTTTCCCCTTTACAGATAATGAAAAAGAAGAAATTATTGAAGCTAGTAACTAGCACAGACAGACTTTGGACTGAAATCTCTCACTCTAAATTCAAGATACCTACTTCCAAAAGTTTCTCTGTTATAGGCAGACTTGTGTCTCCCCAGATTCATATGTTAAAGTCCTAACCCCAAGTATGTGAGCTTATCTGGAAACAAGGTAATTGCAGATGTAATTCATTAAGATGAGGTCATACCGGATAAGGATGGGCCCCTAGTCCAACATGAATAATATCCTTACAAAAAGGGAAAATATGGACACAGACATGCACACAGGAAGAATGGCATATGAAGCTAGAGGCAAAAATCAAGGTGATGGATCAGAAGCCAAGGAACACCAAAGATTCCAGAAAACCACCAGAAGCTATAGGAGAAAGGCTTGAGGCAGAATGAAATTTAACTCAGAAGAAAATGCTGAGTATAAAATATAACAGCAAGCAAATAAATTAATGAATGTACTGGCTATAAAAAGCATCGATAATAATGACCACGTTTGAAGGCTTATATTCAAAACATAGACATGAAAGATGGGAGGGGTGATTGGATGAAAAAAATTGCTAAAGTCTTTGTATTTGGAGGAGGACAATAGAAATATTCGTTAACATTAGACATGATTAAGACAAGTATTTGTTAAGACAAGTATTAAGCCATTAAATTTAAGACTCTCACTAAAAGAATAAAAACAGATGCATAACTTCAAATTAAAGAGGGAATAAAGGAGTATGAAGAAAACTTGACTCATAAAAAAGAATGGGAAAATACTTTATAAAAAAAATCAAAGAAAGCATAGCAGAGAAAAAAATACACACACAATAAGGGAATATATCCAAATAGGTTATTATTCTCAGTTAATAACCTATTAACTTCCAGTTAATAACCTATTAACTTCCCAGGTTTAAGTAGGGGATTTTTCAATTGTATTTTTTAAAGCTATGCTATGCTTACAGGAGACACACCTAAACATAAAGTTTCCTTCAGTAAGTTGAAATGAAAGATCTCAAAAGAGAACACATCAGGTAATACCAACCTGAAAAAGGTTATGAAACAACACTGACACAACATTTATTTTAAGAAATATCTATTTATACAGTGGTTTATTATCAGTATGTAGGCGACATAATGATGGCATTTTTCTACTGTATTAATCAATATATCCTAAGTTCAAATCTAGAATAAATAGTACGGGGCACATAGGTGCTCAGAAACGTTTGTTGAGTGACTGTTGAATGAATATTAACAGAAAAAAATGATCAGAGAGTTAGTACAATTCTGAGTCTGTATGGATTTAACAGCCTCCAAAAATAAACGAGCACTCCTTACATTATACGAACACAACTGGGTATATGCATATAAACACACACACATACACATACACATGAAATTTTAGAAAAAGGAAAAAAAAAAAAGGCAAGCGGTTTGCAAGAAACAGTGAACCTTATAAAGAAATCCTCACTATCATCTGCCAGTCTGTGCCACCTGTTTGAGCTAGACAATGTGACTACTAAACTACAGGTACTGGGACTCATACCAATAACACTGTTGTGCAATATCATGCTCGTGTTCTCATCTTTGCTAATTTAATAAAGGCATGAGGTGCATAGATAAATTAGTCATCTTGTTTTACCGAGTCCCTGATGCTAACAGGACAAGGTGATCTTCAAATTCTGTTTTCAGTGTGGTTATGTGGCTACCTCCTTCACATTCCTCAATAGCATCTGGTGAGCATGCAATGTGAATTGTTAATTCAACTCTAATTGCAAAATGAGTCCACGTTCAGCAAAGAGTGTAGGAGGAGCTGATAAACAATACGAGATCCCACAGGCTTCACTAGCTGGATATACTTCAACAGGATACCTGACTCATTTTTTTCCTTCACCCCTTTCTCTTATCCAGTGATGCTGCAAAATCTGACAAGCGTTTCTAGACAGAAAGCTTAGATTATGGTGTGGGTGTGCAGTGATTCCAAATCCAAAAGAAATAACACCACTCTGAAAAAAAGTTTGATAAGAAACTGGAAGCACAGAACCCCTACCTTATTTCCTTTCCCATAACTATCACATGTGGCCACAGCCATGATGAACTCACCTTTTATAGCATTTTTCTGTCTTCTCTGCCTTTATCTCCCACATAATATAGAAAAACAATACCAATGCCATTATCACTCTCAGTAACAATTTTATACCTGTCTGTTTAATCAAGGAATGATCTTAGTCACTAGGATTTAGGTAATAAAAATGTGTAGGTGCCATCATCACCCCACCAAGTTTACAGTTTAAAAGTTAGGTTAAATCCATATCTAGGCAAGATGAGATCTGTTTTGCCATCACAGAGCTTTCTAGTCTGCACCTTGTCATTGCAGCGTTGTAGGCTGGACTCTTGCCCAGGTAGTTACTTACTCAACCTATTGCTCTGAGCTCTGAATCCTCATTAACTTTTGGGTTGGTTTTTTTTCATGTTTCAGTTAAAAAAGAGTGTTTTATTTCTTTAATGGCTTTATTTTCCTACCTAAGAGCCAAGTCCATACCAATATACTTGTTAGAGTAAATTATTTGAACATATTTCTGATAGCATAGAGACAGGTTAAATAGAAAGGACCTCTAGATAATGCCAAAATGAGAAAGAGTAATAAAAACGTAGTTGCTAACACCGACGCAATGCTATAGAAAGATAAAAGCAACTCAAACTATGCAATATTTCCAAACAGAAAACCACTTCATCCCATTATCCAAGATAATGTCCAGAAGTCAGCAAAGGAATTTAGTGGTTAACTTACCTTAGAATACTGAAACGAACTCTATGATCTTTTCAAGACAGAGAATACCATTGTCTTGGCAGTGAAATTACAAACAAGCGCTTCTCCTAAGAAGGAGGGGCACGTTTTCTATCGCATGTTTATGTGCCTTGGTGAAATTAACTGGTCCTTATGAGGATGGCTTAATTAATCAGAAACTCCATTTTCAGAATAACATCCACCGGCAGAAGAATAGATTCTCAAAACGTCATGGGTAGAAAAACAAGGAGAATTTTTTTATAATTGAGTCAACTTTCCAGATAGGGAAGAAAATTTCATATGTTTGGTTATCCAGTTTTCAGAATCATTAAGAGGTCTGGGAAGCCATGTTTATTAATTACGCAAAAAGGAAAGTATCAGAGCTGGTGAAGCAACAAACATGTTCTCATTTCTTTGAAACAAAATGCCCAGATATGCTCATTAAAACCCAACTGACTGCCTTTCCTGGGTGTACAGCATAAATCACTGCAGGAAGTAGATGGCCAAGCTGGGATTAGAAAAATAGAACCCACCTATTGGGTTCCTGAATATGGAAAATCAGTCCCAGTGATGAATTTTTCAAATTAAAATTTAAAATAACTGTATAGGGCTTCCCGGGTGGAGCAGTGGTTGCGTGTCCGCCTGCCGATGCAGGGGAACCGGGTTCGCGCCCCGGTCTGGGAGGATCCCGCATGCCGCGGAGCGGCTGGGCCCGTGAGCCATGGCCGCTGAGCCTGCGCGTCCGGAGCCTGTGCTCCGCAACGGGAGAGGCCACAACAGAGGGAGGCCCGCATACCACAAAAAAACTAAAATAAATAAAATAAAATAAAATAACTGTATATTCTAAAGTAAAAGAAATATTAGAAACATATCTCCATGGTTTGAGAGAGGCCCAGGGACCTGAGACAGGCTATTTTCAGAGGAGGGAGAAAGCTTTTACATATTACTGTGGGCGGAGGCTATTACACACAGGGTTCTCTAGCAGATGCTAAGACAGGGTTTGCAGTGCAAGATGTTCATTAGGGATCAACACCTATGAAAAGAAAGGTAAGAAGCAGGATAAGGCAAGGGAAGAAGCCAAACTGTAATGCTGGCAACAAGGCCTCAGGCAGGCAACTCTAGAGTGGAAACTGCCTGAGAAAGTTAACTTGCAACAGGCTGAAACGGCCCTTCCTTCCTCACTCAGAAACCAGGTGCTGGAAGGGTAAGAGGTAGAGCAAGGCGCCCTCTACAGCTAAGGAAGAGCCTGAAGGACCAGCAGCTGCAAGCTGTCTGCTGATAGCTGTCCTCACAGCAGGACAGCAAGGCCTTCCTTGAACCAGAACCTGGGCAGCATGTCCCCACGTCTACCAGAGAGCCCTAGAGAGAAAGTGACCCTCTGAGACATTCTTGTGCCCTGGATACCCAGAAAACATCAGGACAAGGATGCCTAAGAATCAAATTTAAATATTTTATATTTTATGCTCATTTAGATGGATGATCCTTTCTCCCATTACCTCTGATTAACCCAAAGAGTTCTCTTTAGTGTGATTAAGAATCATTTAAGGCACTTGTTGCAAATACAGATTATTAGCTAGGATCCCCAAGGATTAATTCATGGAAGCAGCCCTGAGTTCAGGGTTAGTATTTTTGCATTTCAGCAGTATTGGTGTGGGTGATATGGTGCTAATACCACACGCTTGGAGAAAAACAGCCCTAAAACTTCAGTAAACTCTGCTACATACAACAATCCTGTGCTTCAGAGTCTAAAAGCAGAGGGCATTCTAGGAAAGGGCAGAAAGGAACAGAAGAAGAAGCCAAGTGTAGAGCACAAAAAACAGCTGTTAGGAGGCAAGTACCAGTGAAAAAGCAGGCTTCAAATACGAGAAAATACGTCCTTTGCCAAATGTTCCAGGGTAGATAATTTTGGGGAGACGAGAGCAGACACTTCTAATATGCAAATAACATACCAAATGATATATGTATTACATCAGGAAATGGCAGTTGCATATAAAGGCAGAAGGGGAATATGAAACTTCAAAGTATCAAAGTTACCCAAGCGTCTTTAACAGATTTAACAAGCCTCTGAATTTCCCACTTACAACTTGATCAGTCTAATAAATGTCTATTTAAACCTATGCTTTATTTAGCTTATGACAAAGATCTTATAAATCTCCTTTATATATATATGTAGAACAGTTCAGTTCTGGAACCAAGAGAAAATTTTAAAGGCTACTTGTTATCCTTCTTTCAATGTCTTTAAATGATTTTATTCATTATTAAAAAGGCAGTTCTGGATTATCAAGCACTAGATCTCTTCATTTATGCCCTGTGACTAAATTTGACACATTTATGTAGAGCACTGATAATTTGGTGAACAGAGGCCACTTGGGACTGAGCAACACTCATATTTGGAATGCTTCAGAATTCTTATGGATATTTTAGTTTAAACCCAGAAACAGTGACAAAAATGTATTAACAACAAAAAATGTAGATGTATGAATATATAAAATCTCCTATTTAATTTTTCCATATTTAGCATAAGCCTACATGCTTTTTATATAACATTGCACACAAAGCATTAAAAAGGCTTGAGAGAAGGCAGAACAGTCATTCTGAATAAAATATATTTTCTTGCTTTTAATCAATAATGTAGGGCTTCCCTGGTGGCGCAGTGGTTGAGAGTCCGCCTGCCGATACAGGGGAACCGGGTTCGCGCCCCGGTCCGGGAGGATCCCACATGCCGCGGAGCGGCTGGGCCCGTGAGCCATGGCCGCTGAGCCTGCGCGTCCGGAGCCTGCGCCCCACAACGGGAGAGGCCACAACAGTGAGAGGCCCACATACCGCAAAAAAAAAAAAAATTTAAAAAAAAAATAAATAAATAATGTAAAACTCAGTGTTGCTTCACCAATTTCAAACTAGTCATTCACACATTAGAACATGGGAGGAGGGGGTTAGAAGGCACCTAGTGACATACTTAATTTTGATATGATCTTGATTACTTTGTTAAATCATAAAACAAACAATTATGATCCTAGCAGAAAGAAACTTTAATAACTGGTGATAATGGCATAAGTTTGATGAGCTCATTTTTATCAAATAAACAGTCGCTCTGTTATCAAGCTACTCCACAAATTAAAAATGGCTGTATCTGGGAATCTTAGATCTAAAGCAGTGACAGCTCTGTTGAGTGACTTGCACTTAGCGGGTGTTGGGTTAACAGAATCTCTGCACTGATCTCTGTAAACTTCACTACCTGATGTTCCAGGTACACCAAACCCTCTCTGAAGTAGACCACCCACTTGTCTATTCACGTACTTCTTCCATCAGCGAGTCATTCCATCAACAAGAGTTAGTTGTGTTTGCAAGGACCTAGCAGGGAGCCTACAGTGGGCACTGTCACCATTTTAGTATCCTTCTCTCCTTCTCTCCATAAAAAAGCCAGAAACTGTAAGAGCAAAAAGAATTGTAGGGCTTCCCTGGTGGCGCAGTGGGTGAGAATCCGCCTGCCGATGCAGGGGACACGGGTTCGTGCCCCGGTCCGGGAAGATCCCACATGCCCAACAGTGAGAGGCCTGCGTACAAAAAAAAAAAAAAAAAAAAAAAAGAATTGTAAACTGCATTATCAGTATGGCATTAGATTTGTCAGGGTAGTATTCAGATGCACATTGAATATAGAAACATCATAATATACAGGAACAAAGAGCATATATTTATTATAGTGAGAAGAAAACACAAGAGATAGAATACTTAAAATATAACATTGAGAATTCTATGGGTCTCCTACTATTTTTTGAGCTGGAAAGAGGACATGGATGATTACTTAATCTCAATGCCCACATGTGCCAAATTAGAAAACAGATTCAGAGGAGCTCTTAATATCTACAGATTAATTATTTGGGACCAGGCACTGTGTTGGTTATCTTATATGTGTCCTTTTCTGTCATTCTTAAAACAACCCTAAGAGAATTGTGATTTGCCTATGAGAATTACTTTCTTCATTTTACAGATGAGTAAGGAAGTCTTGCTAAAAGTTATTCAATTATTAGCTGCAGAGATTAAAATCAATTCTGTCTTACCCCCAAAATCCTTTTTCTGTCTTATGTCAGATTGTAAAAAGGGGCCAAAAAAGATTTTAATTGAACTGAGGGGAGGCAGACAAGGTAGTGATTCATTTATGTTAGCTTTAAACAAGAGGAGTGCCAGTGAGAAACACAATGACTTCAGGCAGGAGACCTAAATATGTGACAGAATAATAGTTATTGCAGTGCACTGTGGATTTCTTACCCTACCTAAAGGCATTCCCATTCAATTAAAAAAAATTGGACTGCCCCAATAAAACATATCTGCCAGAGGGTTACCAATTTGTAACTTCTGAAAGGAGGAAAGGCAGTAGGTCTGCAAAAATAAGTCTGGAAAACATTCTGGGCTTGGGATGGAGGCACTATAATATGTGGGAAGGCACAGTAAAAAGATAAATGAGATTTTAAAAAATCAGGGGATTGGCTGATTTGACCATATCAAAGAACTTTTTATTTATTATATGTAGGGGGGGCAGAGTGAGCAGTGAAAGTAGAGGGAAAGTGGAAAAGGAAAGAAAAATTTTGGTAGTAGTCCTTAAATGCCAGCCAGAGTGAGAAAGAAACACACTTAAAGATTTACCAAATATTCCCCTACTCTGTGTAGGTATGCCTACTGTATATTAAGTCTTCTTAAGAACCCTTATACTTTATAGATTTGTTGAATCTATATTGAATAAATCTGGGATTTACTGAAGAGAAATAACTTTCCCAGTGTCACGAGGTAGAAAATGAGGGAGCCAAAATTCAGTTGCGTCTGTCTGATTTGAAAAAGAATACACATAACCCACAAGGTTTTCCATAGGAAACACAAGATCCAGACTGCAGTATAGGGGACTTCTGCAATTGGTCAAGGATTGTGGGGAGAAATTCTCAGTTAAGGTAGTGATTATGAGACCAAAAAAGAAGGTGTATTTGATTTAAATATTAATTACAATAACCAACATAGTGCTATATATTTATTAGAAATCACCATTGCTATAAGTACTTTTCACATATTAGCGAATTTTATTCTCATAAGAAACCTATGTGATAAGTACTATAACTAGCATCATTCCCATTTTACAGATAAGAAAACAGGCACTGAAGTCCAAACAACACGTTTAAGGTTAAGCAAATAGAAAGGGTGAGATATGTAATTTTAATCCATCAAATTAAACCAATTTCCTCTTAACCAAGATTAAAATGCCTTGGTACTTTAAGGGAAATGTGAAAAGGTAAAAAACCTTCAGACCCATTAGTTTTCATTTAACATAAATATGGCTTCAGTAGATCAATTCAATTTAGGTAAGCAGAATAATAACGAGGTCAAATCTCTGCATTCAAACTCTCAAGGAGTTTTATCTTCAACCTAAATTGCATTTAGAATCTTACCCTTGAATCTCCATCAAGTATCTCAAAACTGCAAGTAAATTGATTAGGAAAAGGTGGTGGAGCAGAATTGAATCCATCAAATAACTTCGAGCGAAGCCTTGTTAGAAAAATAAAGATGAATAGTGGATTCTTTGATACTAAACATGCCTCCGTTTTCTTTACATATTCCACTCTTGTTGCTAGGATCTGGAGTGAAGTGGTAAACTGGTTTCCAATCAGTTTATGTACAAAATCAAGTGTTTTCTCTGTCTAATCACTATGTGAATATGGGACAAATGAGGCATATATCTGTTCTATAACCTTCCTTTTCTTTCTTCCCCTTTCACAAGTTTTGGTAAAGATACAGAAATATTTGTATGTGAAGAAGTTTAGTAATTCATTTAATGAAAACATTTACTATGGGAAGAGACCCTGTAGAATTTTGCATTTCCATTACTCTGACGTAAATTTGAAAATCAGAGTTCCATCGACAGGAGAAAAAAGAGAAACTGCCATCAACCAGAGACAGCAGATTTACTCTTAACGGAAACACTAAATTACTGCTTTCAAAACTAAACCATATAAACAACTTTAGTTTCTTTAAGAAAAGATGAGAAGCCTTTTATTTTTAAAAGAAATATATGTTATTTTCACTTGCCTTAAATGACACATAGAAATTAAGAAGAGCCTCCATTAAACAGACAAATGATTGCAAGAAATGAAATATAATACCAACAAGAATTTACACAGATTCAGTTTCAAAATTAGAATATGGAATAGTACTCATAACAAACAGGGAAGGGGGAGGAAATTGGGCTTTAGTGCAGAGAAAAGAAGGTTAAAAAAAAAACTGATAAGAACAAAATGCCGATATATAGAGAGTGAATGATGAGTAAAATAAGCCAAAAATCAATGGATTTATCTTCATTGCCTTTGAAGAAAATTGGGGGAAGAGAGCCAGTAAATTTCTAAGCACATACATAAATTTGAGTAAAATGCTCTAAATTAGTATGTTACATACAGTTCTTTTGGTTACCAGAAACTTAATCAGACTCTAGCCAACCCAAGCCAAACAGAAATTTATTGGAAGAAGCTAGGCTATATTGCAGAAGACAAGGAAAAGCCACCCAAGCAAGCCATCAGAAAAGCAGGTACATGGGGACCTCACAGGTTCTCACTAGAGATGTTAATTGAAACTTTCCTTTAAAGAATCATGATAAGCTTGTTAGGGTTTCAAAAATTCCACCTCTCTTTATCCCTCAAATCTGAATTTTACATTTGAGTTAGTTGTGCATCTTTTGACCAGCCAGCTTTGGGCAGAGGGCTGTCTTATGGGACAGGCAAGGGAACTAGTGTCTACTGTTTGAGGAGAAATTCCTAAGAGAAGAATTTGAGCTGGTAATTCCTACAGTAAATGTAGTTGCTATTAAAAAAAAAGGTATCTGGACATTACATTGGATTACTCATTCAAGAATAATCTAATTGGGCTTCCCTGGTGGCGCAGTGGTTGCGAGTCTGCCTGCCGATGCAGGGGACACGGGTTTGTGCCCCGGTACGGGAAGATCCCACATGCCGCGGAGTGGCTGGGCCCGTGAGCCATGGCCGCTGAGCCTGTGCTTCCAGAGCCTGTGCTCTGCAACGGGAGAGGCCACAACAGTGACAGGCTCGCCTACCACAAAAAAAAAAAAAAAAAAAAAAAAAAAAAAGAATAATCTAATTATTTGCAAAGCTAAGATAGAGAAAAAATGTGATCATGTATTATTGCAAACTACAGACCTGAGGAAATCACTGTCAAAATGTAGACAAGGGGTTGTTACCACTTCTTTTAATATCTTCACCCAAGGGATACTGACTACAATTTAAAATAAATATGTTTATTTTGTATAAATTAGGTAATATTCCAAAAGTGTAGAAAAGTTTAGAAGATAATAAACAGCTGTTTTTACTGTCCATATATAACTCATATTTGACAATGTAAAATGTTAACCTTTTGCTATAGTCCTTTTAGATTTTATTTTTGAAGAACTAAAAAAGTTTCAGATATAAGTAAACCATTCCTTCTCCCTTCCTCTCCAGAGGTAACCATTTTCCTGAAGTTGGTGTTTACTCTTCCCATGCATTATTTTTAGTATGTCACACATATCCAGGTATCTATAAATAGCATATATCACTGTTGTGTGTTTAAAATTTACATAAATGTTATCATACAGTGTCTATCGCCAACTGGTTTTTATCATGCAATAGCATACTTCTGAGATTGAGTCATGTTAACACATGTAGTTATGGTTCATTCATCTTAAATGCTAAACAGAATTCCATTGTATGACTTTTAACATCTATATTGACAGATATTGAGGCTGTTTACTTCCCTACTTCCTGCCTGCCTGCCTCCCTAAAGGAATGATGCAGCAAGACTTATTATAAAATTATACTAATCAATACAGAAAGTATTCATGCATGGATAGTTCAAACTGAACACAAGAAAACAAAAGAGCACCTAGAAATAGACCCATGCATAAATGAAAACAAATTACAAGAGATTCTTGGGAACATGATGGAATGTTCAATGATTCTGAGACCGTGTAAGAAAAAAATATAAAATTTGATTCACATTTGCCTAATACACTGCCTAAAATCAGTATCAAGATGACAAAAACACAGAAAACTATATAATTTTAGATAATGTTTATGGATTTGGGGTAGAGTGAAATTTCTTTAAAAACATACAGAAAGGATAGGTAATGAAGGAAAAGATTAATAAATTGGATCTGATTAAAAATTCATACCTGTATTCTTTAAGATGCATAATAAAATGGGAAAAAAGAATGAGAGAAGGCATTGATAAAATATGCAATATACTTTTGTATACTAATATTCAAAATATGTGAAGAACTCTTAAAAATAGACTAAGACCCACAATTCAGAATAAAAATGTGTTAGTGTGTTATTAAATAAGTTAATAACAGACATTCTGTGAAAAATGTAAAACATTACTAGTAATCATAAAAGTAAAATTAAAACAAGTGATATTCTATTCCACATCATCAGAGAAAAATATTAAAGTATGGTACCAACAAATGGCCAACTGATATATGTAGGAACAGGGGTCATGCAGTACTGGTTGGAATTTAAACTGGAAAAATCCCTCTACACATAAACTGGCAATATCTATGAAAGCTTCCCACACCTGGAAGTTATATTTAATTTCTTATATTACGTATGAGAAACATTTATAAGAATGATCATAGTAACACATAAAATCAGAGGCAAAATGTCTATCAATAGAAAAATGGTAATTTTTGGTTGTTTTCATAAAATGGAGTAGTAAACACCAGTGAAAAATAGGTGAACTAAAGTTACATGTATCAACATAGAGAGATCTATATAAAATAGTTTTATATTCTTGGTTAAAAAACACATACACTATGATATCAACTATAGAAATTTAAAATATGTGAATAACTAATGCACATTAAATGTGAACTAATGCTATAATTTAGGATTACATGTTCATGTAATAAAATGTAAACACATACATGAAAGTGATAAGTACCCAAATCAGTAGTTAGCTCTGAGGGAGAGGAAGTGAAATGAGATCCAGGAGGAATGCACTGGAATCTAAAAATAGTTTGCAATTATTCAAAATCTTCAGAGTATATTACTATTCAATATAGTGTTCTCCATACATTTCTGTATGTTAGAAATGTTTCACATTAACAGAAAAGCAACAGAGTCATTGACTGAATAGCCTCTTTTCCAAATATAACCCAGTATAAAGAGAATCATTAAAGTGATTTTTGTTTTTTTGGCTGTGCCACATTGTTTCCAGGGTCTTAGTTCTTCGACCAGGTGTTGAACCCGTGCCCCATGCAGTGGAATCGTGGAGTCCTAACCCCTGGACCACCAGGGAATTCCCTATGTTAATATTTTAAACATTAAGTAGATAAAATAAAGCCGGAATACCTGAAAGAGTCCCTACTTTCCATTGGAACTTAATATATGAAAACCAGTGAATACCATAGAAAAATGGGCAAGATTCATGATCTGTTAATTAACAGAATTATTAATGATTTTGTATCTATAAATTCCTCTAGGGCTTCCCTGGTGGCGCAGTGGTTGCGCGTCCGCCTGCCGATGCAGGGGAACCGGGTTCGCGCCCCGGTCTGGGAGGATCCCACATGCCACGGAGCGGCTGGGCCCGTGAGCCATGGTCGCTGAGCCTGCGCGTCCGGAGCCTGTGCTCCGCAACGGGAGAGGCCGCAGCAGAGAAAGGCCCGCATACCAAAAAAAAAAAAAAAAAAAGAAAATTCCTCTATATAATACTTTATGCTTATTTGAATATTTATGATTAGTTACATATCTAATTATCTATAAATATATCAAGTTAGAAATAAACAAACCAAACTCTTATTAGTAGTTTAATACATGAGTGATTTTTAATATATAAATTTTTATTAATTAATTAATTTATTTATTGGCTGTGTTGGGTTTTCGTTGCTGCACACAGGCTTCTCTAGTTGTGGCGAACGGGGGCTACTCTTCATTGCGGTGCACGGGCTTCTCATTGCGGTGGCTTCTTGTTGCGGAGCACGGGCTCTAGGCGCGTGGGTTTCAGTACTTGTAGATCACGGGCTCAGTAGTTGTGGCTCCTGGCTCTAGAGTGCAGGCTCATTAGCTGTGGCGCACGGGCTTAGGTGCTCCATGGCATGTGGGATCTTCCCGGACCAGGGATTGAACCCGTGTCCCCTGCATTGGCAAGCAGATTCTTAACCACTGTGCCACTGGGGAAGTCCCTAATATATAAATTTTTGAGAGAAAAAATGTTTTTAAATTATTTTAAAGTTTTATCAAAATTATTTGCACTTGGTTAAAAAAGTTACATAATTATATGAAAAAGCCACAGTCCACTCTCACCACGTTTTTCTTCTCCTTCCAGAAGCAACCACTTTTGGATTTTTTACATGATTCTACTGGTATTTATATGCAAATCTCTCCATAATATGATTATATTGCTACTTCTTGATTTTTGGTGTTGGGGACAGTTTAGATACTGTGTATTGACTTTCTATATGGGGCAGATACAAATTGAGGTCTCTTTCAACACCACCCTGACAGGTCTTGGCCCTTGATACACACGGATGTTTCCCTTCTCATCCTCTCATTATTATTATGTCATATTATGGGTTGAGTCAATCATCAGTATTTACCTTGCCATGTCGATGTAAACACTATACACAGTAGAGAAATGTCAGCTATTATGATTACTCTTCCTTTTATGCAAATGTTGGTCCTTTACTTTTTTCAGCTTATTGTGGTAAGGGTTTTTTTATTGTATTGTTTGTGCTGCCATTATTTTCTTAGTTTTATAGTGATAACAACTAAGAGCTTCTTTCTCCCACCCCCAACAGTATATAACCCTTCTTAATACAGTTAAATATGCAACACACAGTAAATTTATCTTGTTAAAGATATCTCTATCCATAAAACATATCCTGCTCCAAACTGCTCTGGGTGTGCTCTTATACCTGCAAACCTGCTCCACAGCTATCATCTTGTGATTGGTCATTCTCTCCACCTTTCTTCTATGTTGGGTCTCTTGTTCTCTGGATCTTATTTCCTGGTTTACTCCCTAATTTTAGTGGGGAACATCTTCCAGTAGCTTCTGAAAATTAGTTCATGGGAGATAAAAGTGTTTCATGTACTCTTACACATAATCTAGGTCGTAACTTGTATTGTCTCATCAGGCACATAAAGACTCGGTCCTATTGTTTTCTAGCTTCTGTTATTGATAGTTTTACTATTTTACTTCACATTAATGTTTCCTATGAAAGGCTGAAGATCTCTCCTTTGTTTCCAGAGTACTGCCTTTTTTTAGTGTGCCTTAATATGAGTCTATTTCCATCCATAGCACTGGGAACATGGTGGGTCTATTCAATATGAAAACTTAATGTTCTTCCATTCTGGGAACCTTTCATGATTTTTTTTTTTCTTTCATGATTTTCTATCCTATATATTCTGGTTTTTTTTAACTTCTGGCATACCTATTTTTTAAAGATATTGGACATACTCTACTGGTTCTTGGCTCTCTATTTTTTTCTCTTTTTTTTCTTTTCCTAATTTCCATCTTTGACATTTTGCTTTTTATTCTGCAGTAGTTTCTGAACTTTCTCCCCTAAACTTTTTATTGAATATTTTCACTTATATTTCAATTTTCAACATTAAAAAAATATTTGTTCTTCTTTCAGGAATACAAAACCTCTTCTCATATCTTTGAGGATATTAATCACAGTTTTGTTAAAGTTTTATTTTTGTGCTTAAACTTTTCTCTTTCTCTAAGTTATTTTTTCTCCTTTTTTTTTAGTCTCTTTGATATAAGATACTTTCTTCAAATATGGAATAATTCTAGGGTTTGTGCTAATATATTGAGTGGGTCTTGTTAAGCCCAATCTTCACTGTAGTCTAGTTGATTTGGTTCTAGTTGAGGAATTCCTACTGTCATTTTTGTCAAGTTTCTTTCTCTTGGGTGGGACAGATTCCCTGGAGAAGACTCTTCCATTCTTCTGTCTAGATGTTATTTGTCTGCCAGGGTTCTGCCAAGAATCTAAGTGGGAGGAGAGAGTCAGGCAGGGGGAGGTGTTTCAACATTTAGTGTGCTGATCCCTGGCTTGCAGTTTCATGCTGTGTCCTGGTTTCTTCCAGGCCAGAGATCCTTGGTTTTATGCTCTCTGGGGAATGAACCTCTTCTGTCCTACCAGCAGAGTGAGGAGCAGTGGCCTTACTTTGAAGTACAGGGAAAGCGATGCAGCTGCCTAACTCTTCAAAGGAGACTTTGAACCAATCCTGGGGTTTTAGCCATAGTTTTATCTCTACTGCCAGAAGTACCTGGGACCAATCCTAAATTTTGAGTATTGTGATGAAAATTCGGGTGTTCTTGCCTTCTACACTGTCACTTTAGCAAAACAAACAAAAAGCTGAATCAGTTATCTTCTTTCTAACCTCAAAAATGTTGCAATTCTGACCTCCTCCTTTCTCTCTTTCTTTATGGTTCCATATGTCTTTACCTTTTACTGCTTTATTGCATCACTAAAAAATGGTATACTCCAAGAAGGACCCACATAAATCAAATAAAACCCATTTGATTATGATTTGAATTGTAAACAATGCCTTAAAATAAAGAGAGATAAAGAAATAGGTAAGTAAGGTATTTGCCAACTCTCAAGAAAATAATGCATTGATTTCTTATTTTTTGAAAGAATAATTCAGGTTAACTACTCTTAAGTGTGTGAGTTGGTAATATTCACTAAGTTGTTTACTTCCTTAGGATACATGTATACTCACTTTGCAATGAGACCAATTCTAACAACTGTCATCAAGTAAACACTCAGACACTGCCAGCACTTTATAAGAGAAGTTGCCAGTATTTCGTGTGGCAGTTTACTAACATTCTCTGGAAAAGATATTCTGTTTTTTAGTTTTTAAATCCACAAGCATGGCTCAAGTCTCAATCTGAAGATTCAGATGTTTACTCAGGAATGTCCTCAAATGCAGCCTATAAATATATGTTCCATTTTGCCCAGAGACTGTTCCTTCCAGGTAGGAACCATGCCTTTTGTTTTGTCTATAATCCAGTGGTATCACATGTAGAATTCCATGCATAATAGGCTATTGCCCATGTTTTTTGTTGTCTGTAGGTTGTATAACTTGTAATAATTTCTTCCAACCTCAGGTTCAGAATCCTATAGAACATGACCACTAAAGTACCTCATAGTTTTTGGTGTATACTGTGTAATAATGGAACTTATCTTTTTGACTAAACACTCTGTAATAACTTTTGCTATCTCTTTCCAATGAATGTAATTTACATAAGAAATAAAAACAAAACTGTCCTTCTTTTGTTAGTCACAAAAATTTTATGTCAGTACTGTGCCCTTTTCTCCATTTTTCTGTTAAATTATTTTTGTTGTGTACAACATTATCTTTTTCTGTTTGTAAGCATTTCTAAGTTTTTGGGGGGAAAGTATTTACATCTCCAGGATGTTTTTAATTTCCAGAAAAGGTTAAGACCCCTCAATTGATTCCGAGGCTGGCATCCGGGAGAAACTGTGAATGATCCAAGGAATTATTTTCACCACTTAAAAAACGAAGTATGAAATCATTCCCTCTACTCTCCAATGCCTGTACATACAGTAGGAATAGAAATGAGAACAAGTAAAGGCATGTCCAGCCTCATGTACCTTCCTACTCAAAGCTGCCTTTGGTCTTCCTGCTTGTATCTCCCAACTTGACCAACTACAATTAGACAAAAAAAAAAAAAGGTGATCCAGGTGTAGTTGGAGCAAAAAAATGCTCACAACTACTGGTGAAGTTACCTTTACCTGTTCTCCCTTTTCCTCAACTTTTGAGGCATGGTATGGTTAATTCTATGAGTCAACTTGGCTGGGCCACGGTGCCCAGATATTTGGTCAAATATTATTCTGAATGTTTCTGTGAGGATGTTTTTGGATGAGATTGACACTTAAATTGGTGAACTTTGGATAAAGCAGATCACCCTCCATTATATGGGTGGGCCACATCCAATCAGTTGTAAGCCTGACTAGAACTAAAGACTGACCTCCCCTGAGCAAGAGGAAATTCTCCAACCTGACAGCCTTTAGACCTGAACTACAGCATGATATCCTTCTTGGGTCTCCAGCCTGCTGTCCCACACTGCAGATTTTGGACTTGCCATATTCCATAATCATGAAAGTTGATTCCTTAAAATAAATCAATGTCTCTCTCTCTTTAAAATATATATATATATATATATATATATATATATATGAAAGCCCTGACTATTAAAGGGTCTAACAGGTATCTTTTGAACGTGATAATAAAAAATTTAAGTGAAGTCATTTAAACACTGTGTGTGGCAGACTTCTTTCTTGAAACATCAGTTCTGTGTAAAATTCCACAATGATGGATGAGTACAATAAGAAGTTCCAACTCTTCCTTATAGAGTCTTCAGTATAGTGCCTTTCCAAAAGAAATTGCAGGCTCTTTGGTTAAAATGAAAATAAAGAGTGAGGAAACAAAGAAGGAGAAATACATGATATGATACCTATAAATACACTCCTAGTTTCCTAACTCCTTCTACATAATTATCTCTTACCACGGGGACTCTGTTGCTCTCCTTACTTCCCAACCACCCTCTAGAGCTTCCAACCAACCTGTAGAAAATAAGTACAAATTCTGATGACATCAGCCTGGTCTAAAAGTTGGGTAGAATGATCATTTAAGAAAATCACTCAGTGCCATTCAGAGTCATTCAAAAAGAAATAGATCTGTCTATTACAAGATATGGACCTGAGTAACACAGCGAGTCCATGGAATAAACATTTATAGCAGAAAACAAAATAAAGTGTTGAGGTGCCTCTAATAATCACTTTCTTAATTTACCCAAGGAGATCTGTCCATGTTTCTATAATTGGTTTACAGAAAAATACATGGTATACATCAGTAATCAGTTTTATAAATTTAGAATAATATATATATGGCTAATAGAGGTGTAACAGAAAATAGAGGAGGAGGCTGAAGGATTCAGGCTTTCTACTTCTGCAGACATACCTTCACACAGTGAGAATGAAGCACTGCAGACAGCTTTGCAGTGTGCTAATACCAGCTAATAAGCACTTAATGAGACTTCCAGCTGTCTACTTTTCAATTTGGACTCACTGAATTTATCTAGAGCAGCTTTTTTTTTTTTTTTTTTTTTTTTTTTACTGCAAACTAATTAAGACACCCCCATCCTCTTTCCTTGCAGCATCTGCAATAGCTACTTTGAACTTTTCTGGTACATAAGCAAATGACCCCATATAGTGGGTAGTCTATACAGATTGCAAGGGAAATACAAAAAGGATACACATCAAACAGTGTGTTAAACAGTGAGCTCTAATGCTCTAATAAGGAACCAAGACAGGTGGATTGGTCTTCTTACTGGTATAGATTTTCAGTTTTTTAGTTGATTTTCAGTAATTTAGACAATTTTGGGGGGAAGAACTGTAAGTTGTGAAACAAGAGTAATCAACGATCAGCAGACATCATTCTTATTTCCTCTTCCGGTGAATTATTCTTAGTCAGCTAAAGCTTTCCTGATCCCCAAAGTTTTACAATACTCCCACCTAACCATCTCTAAACCCTCATAATATATAAAGTCAAAAGGAATGCTCTCCAAGAATTCAGTAATCTCCAAGAGGAAATGAGCAATATGCATTTACTTTCAGAAAAGAAGGAAATTGGTTCCCATTAATCAAATTTTACCAAGAAAATGTATCTTTCTTTCACAGAGATATGGAAAGATAACTTTCCTCAAAGCTTTTCAGTATCATGCTAAAAGGGTTATCAATGAGATTATAAGGTTTACAATGTTAGAGTTGCAAAGGACTAGGTCTTTATAATGAGGTATCTTTTTGATGTTGTAAATGTGCTTTATCACTCTTCACCTTCCCATCTTGCTGAAAGATCAGCCATTTTAAGAATGGTTTGTGAATTCTTAAGGTATGACAGAAGTAAACTAGCTTTTACTATATTTTACACATAGTTACCGCATTTAATCATTGCAATACAGTGGCTGTATGTCTAAAACTTCTCGACCTCATTTTAGAGATGAGGAAACTAATGTTCAGTGAGATGAAATATTTTGACCAAGATCCAATAACTAGTAAGGGTGAGAGCTGGCAATTAAACCCAGATCTATTACTGTTTACTTTTCTATACTATCTCCTCTCTGGGATTATCAGTAACTTAAAACAGGGTGCTTAAAGCATTCTCAGTTGGAACAACAAATCTAGAATATGAGGGTTTCTATACTTAGTGACCAGAAATTATAAAGCTTTCTATTTATGCCTAAATCCAAAAGCTATTCTGGATAATAAAAGAATAATCCTCTCTAAAGACGAATTTTGGCAAGAAAAAATGCCGTCCAATTTGTTTGCGCTACGAAAACAGACACACATGTAATCTCAAATTAACTGTCTTTGTTTTCTGCAGTTCTGTGCAAACGCAAATATGCAAAAGAACAAATCCTTGGAAGAGAAAAAAATGTACATGTTGACAACTGGCTGTCCTCATGGTTCTCTGAATTGATGAGCGTTTTCCCTGCTGGAATTCTTCAGACTGCTCAGATTTGCTGGCATTAGTCCTCCTGAAATCCCACCTAAATAATATCTTTGTGGGGACCATGATGCTCAGTCAGACAGTCTGGCTAACATATTAGGCTGCTGATCTGACATTCAGCGCCCAGAATCGCTTGTGCTGAGCCAAGCAAGCCACCCGCTGAGTTGTTTCCGGCCCAATTAGTGGTACCTCTCAACAAGTTTACTAGATGGCTAGAACCCCTGTACCGTGAGCATGACAGCCCAGAACGTACACTAATGACTGAGCATTTATGAATGCAGTGACATACACTGCAGACAAACAGAGGCAGTGATGAGCAGAAACAATGTCTGCCCATGCATGTTTAAATCAATTACAATGACAAACAGCTGTGTTATGAGAGGCCATGACTATTCAGAACTTTATTTCAGGTGCTTAACACTTCATCATAGAAACGATGAAGAAGAATTGGGGGGGAGGAGTAAAATAATAAAATAGTTCTCTTTTGTTGGTTTATAGAGTAACAGTCTTACACACGTAGGGAAAATACAATTATATTATTGAAGGACCCTGTACTATGAAACATTTTAAAGTCACTTACAGGCAGTTTCCCAAGATTAGAGCTGTACACAGAAAATATTGGGCAATCTAGATTTGCAAAATCAATGAACCAGGGAGGAGATAATCCTTGATAAACTCATTAACTTTCTTAAAATAAATAATCCATTTTACACGTGGCACCTCTCCAGGTTTACTGGCACCATCCCTTCTACTTCTATCCTAGAATATAACTACCAGTTCCTAACTGGGTTCCTATCTTCTCCCCTTCCTTCAATTTCCCGCTCACACCACAACCAGAGGAATCTCCTAAAAAGCACTCTTTGCTTTAAAACACTTTACAGCCCTTGTGCTCCTGCCACTGCAATCACATAAAATGTATGTCCAGATTTTTTTAACCCAAATGTTATTGCTCCAATATGCTTTTTCTGGGAATTTTCTTCCATTCCTTCCTAACACAAGCTCCCACTAATAAACCTGCACTGCCTAATACAGTTGTCACTAGCCATATTTCAAGTCTAAGTTTAAATTAGATAAAATTAAAAATCCAGTTCCTCTGCTGCACTAGCCATATTTCAAGTCCTCAACAGACACTTGTGGCTAGGGGCTATTGTATTGGACATGGCAGTGTCTATCAGCACACAGTCCTATTACCTAGCACTGCTGTATATCTACCCCTAAATCCCAATGTACAAATCTGCCTGCAAGTTCCGGGATAAACCACCCTGTCCAAGTGGAAAAGCTCTGACATTTTTGTCTGCCTTCCAAATTTACATTCCCAAATCTCATACATCTTCAAGGTTCAGATTACATTTCACTTTCTCCACCCCTTCCCTTATATACTGCAGTCAGAAATGATCTCTACCTCATTTGAACTCTTTTGAATTTTGTTTCTAATAGTCAACGTGCTAATTCTGACACTCCTGTTTTAAAGAAATCTAGGTAAAATGATTATTTTCTTACTAATTTAGAAGGAGGGAGGAGGAGAAACAGAGAGAAAGAGAGAGAGAGAGAGAGAGAAGAAGGAGGGGGGGAAGAGAAGGAGAGGGTGGCAGGACAGCTGTGTAACTTTGTTCTCTTCTCAGAAAGCCAGCGCATTATAGACACTCTATATGTATTTCTAAATAACAAAATATAGTTCACATTTCGAACATTATTTATTTATTTATTTATTTTGCAACTGCAAGTAAACACCATCTTGTCCAGCTTTTTCATTTACAAGAAGGAAACTGAGAACCAGAGAGGGTGTAAGCTGAGGTGATCATCAAACCACTTAAGAAGTACTCTGGCATCAACCTATCAGAATGGAACTGGCCTTAGCAACACAATTGGGTCCTAAAGGTCCCCTGATCCTTATTTCCTGAAGCTTGGGAAGATTTAAGGGGTTCTATGAAGAAATGAGATAGTCAGGAAATTATTGGGGGAGGGGCTTTTAGAGGCTTAAGATTATAGGACAGCAGTGTTTTAAGATTTTATCAGTGAGCATGGCTTATATCTTCAGCTGCTTACTGAACAGTTCTGGTGACGTAATTGTCCCAGGGTCACACAGTTAGTAGAATTTGCCATAAATCAATTTTAATACAACTTTTCAGGAACATATCTACTGTGTCACATAAGACACCCACCTTCTGTGACATTGAAGCAAAAGCCTTTCAACTGCTAAATAGGCGTGTGATCTTATACCATTGGTATAATGTCACATGCATTTGCGTGCAGAATACAACATTCTAGAAAACTGCTCCCTCAGATGTTGTATTTGGGGTAATTGATGCTTTAGGCCTAAAAATCTTAATAAGCTGACACTTTTATTTTCAGAAGTGCCTGCAAAGAGTGCAATTCTAAAAAATTACGTTCCAACCTGGCTGATTGGCTAATATAATGAAAGTAGTTTGTAACAAATAAACAAGTAAAGGATACGGCATGCTTGGCATAGCTTTTAACATAAATGGGTGAAATCACTTCATTTCTTTCAATAAAAACATCTTGCACCTAAAATAAAATGCCTGATGTTTATATAGAAATGGCACGTTTTCGTATAAAAATTTTTTGATAGTTCCTTGCTGCCAACACTGAAAAAGTTACGACTTTAAACCTTAGTTGTGCAAAACCAATAGCTGATAATATCATTTTTGGCTCTAATCCTCCAGTTTTAAATAATGTTCCTTTTGTAAGTAAATGCATTACTTCTTTATTGGTTCTTCTTTATAAATGATCTGAAGTAACCCCACATAGAAAACAATAAACATAACTGATCTGTAAAGTTGTCTATATTCCAGTGGTCATTTTATATTCAATATTCTTTGCCATTTAAAAAGAGCCATTAAGTGCTTGTAGATTAGAAACACGGGAGGTATCTGGGCTTTACTTTTCCCTAGTCACCTAGTTCTAACTCTGAACCTCCTCCTATTTTATAGTCTATTTTAACAAGTAAAGCTGATTTTTCATCTCACAAAATAGTTGATTCAGAAAATCACAAGAGAGTGGAGGACTCCTACAGACCAGCCAGTGAAAGTGGGTATGGGACTAGTCAATAAACCAATGATGTTGGAGAAAACTGAACAAAGGGAGACCACAGCAAGCAGGGAAAATAAATACTCAAAAAACTGATATCCAAGGCCATTTAGTGTAGGAACAAAGAATCATAAACATTTTGATAGCTCCTGTGGTCATCTCGGACTTATAGGACAACATAATGACAGACACAAAATCTTAGTAATTGACTTTACTATCACCTACTATTTCTCACAACTGTACAAACAGATTACGGTTTAGATCATTTCCACCATATCACATTTATTATGGAACTCTGTTTATTTGAGATGCTAACATTACTTTTTCCTCAAATATGTTATTAAAGACATTGGCATTGCAACCTGAACATTAGTATTAAATAGACCTATGGTATGAGACATACTTAACACTTCTTGAATTACGTGGTAAAGAAGGAGTTAAGTGCTCCGGTACAAAGATAAAATAATAAATAAATAAAGAAGCATGTGTCTTAGTGTTTAAGCTGCTATCAAAAAAAAAACCCATAGATTGGGTGACTTAAACAACCAGCATTTATATCTCAACAGTTCTGGAGGCTGGGAAGTCCAAGATCATGTCACTGGCTGATCTCACGTCTGGTGAGGACCTTCTTCCTGTTTCATAGATGGTGGTTGTCCCAATGTGTCCTCACATGGTGGAAGGGGTGAGGGAGCTATGTGAGGTCTCCTTTATAAAGGCCCCAATCCTGTTCTAAAGGCCTCCTAAAGGTCCCACCGCCATTTACCAACACATTGGGGATTAGGTTTCAACATGAATTTGAGAGGGACACAAACATTCAGCCTATAGCACATACAACTTCTTCGAATCAGCCAAGGCCACTGAAGCAGTTTACACAAAACTCCCCATGGGATAAGAGACTGAATTTATATTTGAGGATTAGCAATGGGGGTTTTTGTTGCCCTCTGCCTTAGCATATCTACCACAAAAACAAAACTGCATCTACTAGTCAGGTTTTTTATGGTTTAGCATTAACAATCAGTATGATTTACCATTGGATTTGGCTAAACATTAGGACAAACATTTTAAAATATTTCTCAATTGTTTTTCATGTCATAAAGCCAGGTTTTCTTCCATTGTGGTGTCATTTTTTAGAAAAGTTGCCTAGTTTGTTTCTAGGTGGACAAGAACGTGAATGATATTCACTAGCATGTAGACTACAATGTGCTTAACAAGATCCTTAATTTTAAGTTGTAGCGTCTAACCAGCTGAAGAAAAAGTTTTAGTGATATACAATTGAAAAAAGAGAATAAGAAAAATAAATAAATTCAAAATGATAAAGTAAATGGAAAAAATACAAATTGAGTATATTAGATTCATAAATCCAGATAAGCCAGAATGTATCATTGGAAGGTTAGAAGACTATGAGAGGAATAAATGAGATGAGACAGGAGGAGTCATCTGAGCAACTTGGAAGAAAGAAGCTGTATCAATTCAAGGTATCATAAAGAAATACTCTCATGACCACTTATGTGTTCAAATATTTTCCTTTTGGACAGGAGGGGTGAGGGAAATAAACATCTTTTCAAAACTTTGTAAGTTCACCGATCAGTTAGTTTCCTAACAGCTGCTGACAGAAATGAAAGTAAAAGTACTCCTTTCAAGGTTCTCTTTTCCAGAATGAACAGGTTGAAAATCTAGTAACACAGATGGTTTTAATTACTCGTCTTCCATACACCGGCTTGGTTGTTCATACAGAGCAAAACATTCCTCATACCGAGATTTGCTAATAAGAAACACTTTATAAACTCACACACATGACTATAATCACTGCCACATGCTGAGAGCCCTCTTACACCAGACACTCATAATCTCTAATTCATAAAATGATCCTGTAAAATGGGAATGATCACCAGTCACATTATATAAACAAAGAAACTGAGACTCAAAGAAGTTAAATAAATTGTGTAAATTCATGACACCAGTTCAGTGATGGATTCAAGATTTAAGCCACATTCCACCTATGGCTTTCAGTTATTGACTCCATATAGATTAACACTTTGTATAGGCACAGATTAGAAAAGTCCATTATTTTATTTATTGTGGGTTTGTCTCATCATTCATGAAATATTTAAAACTCCCTGTTATGTGACATTGTTCTACGTGTTGAGAACACAGCAGTAATCAAGACAATGTCACTAACATCATGGATCAGGAATGGAGTCAGTACTCATAAAGGACGAGGTCAGCGTACTGGCCATGGTCAGCTAATTTACCCCCACTTTGAATTTTATTTTCAAATTTTTGCTTGCACAGTGACTATAAGATAGTTTGTGGTGTGAGAGCTTGGAATGAGAGAGTGCTATAATCACAGTTGTCCCTCACATGAGACTTGAAAATTACAAGAAGGCTATGTAAGCTAGACTGACTCTGCATCATCTGTCACCTGGGTAAACTCTATTCTTTGCATGTAGATCCCTCCTTCAGTAATCATTTTCCAAGATTATTTTCTCTCCAGAGTTATGATACACAGTGTTCTCTCTTCTCTCTTCATAGCTCTTAATTCCACAAGGAAAACATCTAATTAAGTCATATTTTATATAAAACACAAATAGCTTGCCACTATCCTTGGATTATATCTCTCAAGGCAATATTTATTTCATCAAAAGGAATTGATTTATAAAGGGTCAAATTTAGGGACAATCTTTGGATGCATAAAGCTTTACTGTCTCCTTTATTTTACCTAGATTCAACTTGCATGCACACAGTTAGTCTTTCACAGTCAAAAGTCATCAAAAGGCAGGATCATACAACCTGTCATTAATACTTTTGAGGTATAATTGACATATAATGTTATATTTGTTTCAGGTGTACAACTAATAATTCGATACTTGTATATATTGCAAAATGATAACAACAATGTCTAGTGAACATCCTTTCCCCTACATAGTTACAATTTTTTTTTCTTATGATAAGGACATTTAAGATGTACAGATAGCCCTCTACATCCACAGGTTCCACATCTACAAATACAGAGGGCCAACTGTACTGTGCCATTTTATATGTATAAAGGACTTGAGCATTTGTGAATTTTGGTACCTGCAGGAGGTCCTGGAACAAATCCCTTGTGGATACCAAGGGGTGACTGTACTCTCTTTCTTAGTAACTTTCAAGTATATAATGCAGTACTATTAACTACAGTCATCATGCTGTAAATTAATGTTTTTTTAACTCGAAGTTTCTACCTTTTATTCACCTTCACCCACCAATCCGTTCTTTGTATCTGTGAGCTTGGTTTTTGTTTGTTTGTTTTAGATTCCACATTTAAGTGAGATCATACGAAATTTATCATTCTCTGTCGGACTTATATCACGAAACATAATACCCTCGAGGTTCATCCATATTGTTGCAAATGGCAAGATTTCATTCTTTTTTATGGCTAAACATTTCATTGTGTATGTGTGTGTGTGTTTGTGTGTGTGTGTGTATATTGCATTTTCATCATCCAGGCATCCATTGATGGACACGTAGGTTATTTCCATGCCTTGGCTATTGTAAATAATGTAACAATGTACATGGGGGTGCATATATCGTTAGGAGTTAGTGTTTTCATTTTCTTGGAATAAATATTCAGAAGTAGAATTGCTGGATCACATGATAGTTCTATTTTAAAATTTTTAAGGAATCTCCAAATTATTTTCCATAGTGGCTGGACCAATTTACATCCCCACCAACATTACAAAACTGTTCCCTTTTCTCCATATCCTCGCCAAAACTTATTTCTTGTCTTTTTGATAATAGCTATTCTGATAGGTGTGAGGTGCTATCACTGTGGTTTTGATTTGCATTTCCCCGGTGATAAGTGATGTTGAGCATCTTTCTATGTATCTTTTGGTCATACATAAGTCTTCTTTAGAAAAAGTCTGTCTGTTCTGATCTTCTGTCCATTTATTAATCAGATTGTTTTTTGTTTGTTTTTTGTTTTTGCTATTAAGTTATATGAGTTCTCTATATATTTTGGTTATTAACCCCTTATTATATTATTGGCAAATATTTTCTCCCATTCCATAGGTTGTCTTTTCATTTTGTTGATGCTTTCCTTAACTGTGCAGAAGCTTTTTAGTTTGATGTAGCCCCACTTATTTATTTTTGCTTTTGTTGCCTTTGCTTTTGCAGTCAGCTCCAAAAAATCATTGCCAAAACCACTATGAAGAAGGAGCTTACTACTTATGTTTTCTTCTAAAAGTTTTATGGTTTCAGGTCTAACATTCAAGTCTTTAATCCATTTTGAGATAATTTTTTTTGTGTATAAGATAGTAGTATAGTTTCATTCTTTACACATGGCTGTTCAGTTTTCACAACACTGTTTATTGAGACAGTCCTTTCATTTCCCCACTGCATAGTCTTGGCTCCTTCGCTGCAAATTAATTGACCATATATGCATGGGTTTATTTCTGGACTCTATATCCTGTTTCATTAACTATGAGTCTATTTTTATGCCAATACCATAGTGCTTTGATTGCTATAGCTTTGCAATATATATGTAGTATATAGCTTTGTAATATAGTTGAAAGTCATCAAAGGGAGGGTCATACAACCTGCCATTATTATTTTTTTTAAGTCTAGCGTCCTAAGGCACAAAGCAACAGGTATGATTACCTCAAATGGTTATGATTATATATCAGCTGATCTTCAGCCAAATTCAAAATTGAAGGCTTTAAGGGAGAATGAAGGTATCTTTCTACCAGTGTTCTTGAAGAGCAAAACGTTCTGTGATTCATCCTTCTCTGTGGAGGGCTCTCTGACAGTAACTTCCATCCAACAGCTTCCTGAGAACTGCTCTGCATAACTTATCCCTAATACTTAGTGCAATAATTGAATTCTAATAACCTCTACAAGAAAAATACATTACCTTTATTCAAAGAACCCAAGACACTCAATATAACACTGTCTTTTGGAGTTTATGATTTGAGATGTCCTTGAAAGTAAGATTACTTGATAAAGATGCTAATTTTACTGCCTAAGTAACTAAACCTCCTTGTCAATGATTCAAGACAAAGTCATTGTATTTGATCTTATTCTGCATATTCCACAGCTTTCATATCCTACAAGTGTATTCCATATCAATTTTTTTCAATATTGGCTGGTAAAATAGTTGTAGGAATTTATTTTCCTGTTCCAAAGAACTAACTGAATAGATTATGTTTCAAGTAAAGAATAATGACACAGTAAAAGCTGAACAATCTTAATTAAGCTTAATGAAATCAAGGCAACTCAGAAAAAAATCCAAATTATTGACCTATAAATGGAATTTCCTTCAGATTTATTCTTTATTATCCACCAAATGAAATTCTTTACATGTATACACTAATTCTACCCCATCTCAGGAACTTTCAATTGCAATTCACAAAAAGGACCTTTACACCAAGATTCTAGAAGTCCACTAAGGGAACTTTATAGTACAGCTGTGCTACCTCAAAATTTGATTCAAACACACTCTAAACACTGCAATTAAGTTTCTAATTACACAAGATTTGAATTTCACAGGAATTTGCCAACATTCATCCCCAAATATACTGCAGAAACATGTCTATTTCCCTGAACACTATAATGTGAAAGGTCATAGGCCTTATGCACTTGAAACTTTTTCTCACATTATTGTTTTCTGTTAGGAGCTAACATGATGTATAAGCTAGTTTTACAGCCACAAATAATTATGGCAGAGGTATATTTTTGGATATTTTATTATTTGTTTTTCTCAAGAATAATAAGCAATTCCTACCTATATTCTGGGAATGAGAAAATAGATGATCCACTTACTTGACAAATAAAATATGAAAATAAAGAACAGACTTCAAACCTTTATAAATATCCACTTTTTGATGTTAAAATATTACATCAACAGTCAATAATTTTTCATGAATAGAACAAAATGAGAAATGCACATAAGAGAAGAATTTTTAAAAATGAAGATTCAATTTAGAAGAGAAGTAGTCAGCTATTTCCCCCAAATTGCTAATTTCTTAAAATCACTATTGACATAAAAATTAAAAAGATTATCTTCACAGACTAAAAGCCCCTTTGATTGACTGACAGATAAAGAAAATTTGATCTTTATATAAAAATCACAGGCAGATAGCATGTAATGTAACTTTCACTACAGACTTTTAAGCCTAAACTATAGTCACAAAGTGAAAAATGAATATGTGCTTGTGAGTGAGTGTGGTAAGTGTGTGTGTGAGAGAGAAAGAGAAAGAGAGAGAGGGAGAGAAGAGAGAGGGAGAGACTGAGGCTCACTATGGGTATGCTTTATGGGATAGACCTACCCCCAGTAATTATATGCTAAATTTAACTTGCACAATAATGCGAATTCCAAAAACAACTTTAGGTCTGAGAAAAGGTACCTACTTTTCATCAAATTCTAAATGGAACTGGTGACTTACCCAAATGGCTAGAAAGCACTTTACATCTCAGCCTTTTGTTTCTATACATTGAGAAACAAGTTTCTAAACACAAGGTACAGTGTGTCAGCACATGTCCTAAGGGAGTCACTGGTCTTCGCAGGCTCAAATCTAATGCTGACTATGGCGTGTTTTGTGTTCAACAGTGGCTGCTGCTTGTGTGTGGTTTTTGATTCCCAGTTATTGAACCAATGAATGTGTACATTTTATCAAAGCTAATGGTGCAGTGAAAAACTGGATGAAAGTACACATTCTTGGGAAATCACCATGAAGAGAACCTGACCTTTTATCCATTATTTTCCTCCTACTCAGTTGACTATCCCAGACCTATTCATTGCAACCCTACACAGGCAGATATTGAGTTTTTAGGAGATGGTAACATGAATTCTACAAACATTCCCTAAGAAAGGTCTGAAATAACTCTGGACTAGGAGTCATAACACCTGAATTCAAATCCCAGCTTGATCTCTATGTATCTGAGGAACATAAGGCAATGTGTTTAACATCCTGGACTTCTCATCCCCACCACGCAAACACAAAACGGTAACTATGAGAAGTGATGACTACCTTATTTTGGTAATCTTTTCACAATATATGCATGTATTAACTCATCACTTTGTATACCTTAAACTTACACAATGTTATATATCAATTACATCTCAATAAGCTAGAGAAAAATACAATAAAAATGAAGCACGAAGTCTTTTTAAATGATATTTCAAGACCACCCAATATAACAAAGAAGTTGAGTCCCAAAACTTTTCCAATATTTTTGGAATGTAAAATATTTTCATAATTAAGTCTTACACATAAAGAACATCATTTAAAAAACAAGATAAACTAGGTGTAATATTCATTTATTCCTCAAAGTAAAATAGAACCAATAAATGCCAACTAACACAGGGCAAAATGGAGACAATGATTATCAATTTTTCCTTTTGAGGAATTCATTGTCTAATTAGAGTGACAAACTCGTGAAAATATTTTCACCCAGCTGCTATGGGAACACAAAGAAAATGGCAGTTAATTTTGAATGGAGAACCTGATTAAGGCTTTACAGAGAAGGTGACAATAGCCTATGGAAGAAACAAAGGTTTTCTTCTGGTGAAGAGGAGGGAAAGGAATTCCTGGCATTAGAAACAGCAGACAAAGGGGCAGAAAGGTACCTTAGGGTCTGCTCTATATTCAGGAGATGGTAAGAACTTTGACTCTTAGTGGAAAGTAATGATGCAAGAAGGGGCTTATAAAGTTAACCTACACACGATTGAGGAGCAATTGGTTCCAAGCTACGGGTTTTGAACCACATCCTAAAAGAAGTGTGTCCAAAGCATATGGACTGATTCTCAAATGGCTCTAGGTTGGTGCACAGAGCTGGGGGTTGGGGGCGGTCAGGGTGGTAGCGAATTCAGATTCTGCTTTTGCGCAAAAGCATCTCAGCAGCTCTCATACATTCCAGAGTCTGGCTTAGGAATGGGATTAAATTTATCTAATTAATCTTTGCCTGTAGGTGATTCTTTAATTTCAGAGTATGAGTATTGTACACTGTCTTTATATTTAGAGATTAAACATCACTTAATGTTATTATACAAACTTCTTTTATACTATCTTTTTCTGTTGATTTTGTACTGCATAATTATTGATCACAAATAAGACTTTCCTCCCAAAGCCCAATTTATAAGCAGTATTGGTGACTAGGAAAAACAATTTCCTTGCTTTTAAATGAGTGCATGTTCCTAACTGAAAAAGAAACCATTTTAACTTAAATTAGAAGAATGTCCTTTTGTTATCGGACATTATAGTTATAAATTCCGTGAAAACCAACTACTCCACTCTAAGTGCAAAGATCAATCTTTGTCTTCCTTAGGCTTCTTGGTGAATGCTAATTAACACTCCTCAGTATAACCTTAACTGTGACTTGCCGGTTCTCCCTGAAGGTCAACAAGCTATTTTAGGAAAAACATGTACAAATCCATACTTTGTTTAAATGCAGACGTAGCCTATGTTTAAAAAGTGAGTATAATAGGTTAAGTTGAGATCTCCAGTGTGGCTTGGAGATTAAGAAGTTGTTTGTTTCCCAACTATGGTATTACTTCTAAATAATACCATCTGAAAATGACATCACATAACTGTACAGTAAAAAGAATACATTTAAGATAAGATGGAACAAAGTTAGTGGGATTTATTTTATTATGGTGCATTTATTGGTAAATCAATGTTTAAATAATAAAAGCTCCTCTCAACAGTTTCCACAGTATTTAGGGGCTTCAATTTGATTATCCATCCTTTATGGATGCAACACATTAAGTCAAGGGTCTGGGCAAGGTGAGAACCCTGAGAATTAGCATCATCTATTGTGAGTCTTCTTATTCCTGATTCCTGGCCTCTACTTGATGCTTTCATCATTGGCCCTACTCCCTTAACCCCTGAGAAAAATAGGTATTTCACTGGAGGGGTTTAAGAAGACATATTTTTGAGTGAAGAGTAATGAGGTAAAACTATACCCATTTTCTATTAGTGTTAATGAAACCATATTGGCCGTTAATCACTGACAAAACAACACTCTGGTGTTGGTTGTCTACTATACTAAGCTGTGAACCTATGAAAGGAAATTTGTGAGAATAAGTAGTAAATAACATCTACGAGTCACACTTGCGAGGTATGATTGGAAACAAAGTTTGGAAAACAGTCCGGAGATTTTAACAACTGTGTTATTTTGCACAAGCTATTATATAATCTCCCCAAGTCACTGTGTTAATATATTTTAATAAATCAAGCAATAACAAAAAACACAAAGGCTACCAAAGTGAGAGGCAATATATTTCAAGAACATTAGTGGGCCTAGTTCTTCACTGTTGACTATCCTCTAGGTCCATTTCAATGTGAATCCAATCCAACTGTATTGGATTCCCCAATATTCTTTTTTCCAAAAATAACGGTGAATTGATTTAGGGGAGAAAAGGAGAATGGTATGGTAGGAGATGAAGAGTTAAAAAATTCCAAGCATACTAGATATCACTCAGTCTTCTAAGCTGGAGAGGGAAGTGCCAGAACACATTATAAATATGATCACGCATCACCCAAAAGTCACTTCTGTGAAGCTGGGCAGGCAGTCAACACTACTCAACTTCACTTGAGGTTTGTAGAGCTGGTCTTGGCTTTCATAAGATAGATAAACATGTGAAAATCCATGGTCTGGTTGCCATCGCAAAAGAAGCAGTACAGAATGTGGGTATGTCTTTGAACCACAAGGAACAGAATCATTCATCAAACCTTGTTTCTTTGCTTTCATGAACCTAGTAATTAGGGAGAGGGGTTTCAGGGTGGGTGGAACATTGTGTACTAGCTGAGAATTCAATTCTTCAAAATATGTTAGGACAGCAAAGGGTTAAATCCAACAAGTAATGTTTCTGAACATTACTTTTAGTGTTACCATCTGTGAGGAACAGCCACTCTCTTTATAATTATCCTCCAAGTCACAAATAAACAAAAAAGCCATGAAATAAACCCTTACTACAATGTTAGCAAAGCCTTAAAAGTTACTTCAGTAATGTCTCCATTTTTAAAAATGTACGCAATCCTTTTATACCAATTGCCATTGGCCACTACAACCTCCCCCCTGCCACACACACACGGAATAGATATCCTACACATCAGAGATCTCTATAGAAGGACCATGCTGGTAAGTCTATTTTAGCTCTTGACCACTTGCTGTTTTTGGTATAAAAATCTCTGTTCTCATGGGAAAATAGTGACACATTAACTGAAGAAAGAGAATGTTGTGTGGTTCTACTGCCGGCTAAAACCATGGAGGTCCCCAGCGTGTTTAAGGTCAAGAATGCCCAGCACTTTCACATTCAAACAGTCCTTTATGGGAGGATACAGGAAAAGATATCTCTATTATATTTTGATGATCAACATTCAGCAAGCTCTGGGCAGTAAGAAAGGAAAACAATTTGGGAATTCAAGAAGGAAGCTGAGCGATGACTCACTTTGACACTCCAAATACTGGTATTTTTCTCTCAGCAGCAGTGTTTAAGGATGCTCCTGGAGTGACATTTTAACCTTTTATAAAGTAAACATTCTTTTCCCCTTAAACAAAATAAATTTCTGCTGCCCCTTAGACACCCTAAATAGATGAAGAAATCAATTCAGTTGCTGGATTGGGAGAGAGAAGTGGCGGCAACATAGCTCCTCTGTGCTTAAAAATTGGAAGCAGGTGGTATTGAAGGCAGTGCCATGTAACTAGTAAGGCAGTAAGAAGAGGGAAGGAACTTGGACAGCTGGCATTTGCGGATAAGTTCTTAGCATGAATGTTAGTTGTTTTGCCACTTGGAACCTTCTACCCAACAGATATATTCCTGAAGTTTCCTTGAGTGAGGAAATATTCTGTGTGTGTGTGTGTGTGTGTGTGTGTGTGTGTGTTCACCAAGGACTGACTCTCTCACCACTTAATTTCACATGGGAGTCAAACCCACCTCCTAAAGGTAAAAATTTTTAAGGAGAAACTTGAATGCCTGTGGGTACACAACATCTGATTGCAGTGTTTTTACCTTTTTTCTTTAAAAAAATTTAAAGATCAAATGACTCCCAATGTAGAAAGGAAAATCCCCAAAGCCTCAACCGAAGATTCATGCAAATAACATAGTAAAGGAAATCATACACATATTGAAAGCAACATACAGCTGGACTTCAAAGGAAAGTTTATCTATGATCATTCTAATGTATGGCAATTATTAGTTATGTCAATTCTCATACTGTTGCATTGTATGTCACAGGGATTCCTGTGAATAGATGCTAATAATAATAGGTGCTAATAATGTTAATAATGTAAACACAAACACAAAATTAAAAATATGTACATCTATTCTTCCAACTAAGACACAGAGGTTTCCTATAACTTCAAGGGCAGTTTTCCTTCTGCTGGTAACACTTTAAAAGTATTCACTTATTTAATGTTATTTCTGAAAGTCAGATTTCATAATCCATGTTTATTTAATTTTTAACAAGAACTCATTATAAGTGTGCCTCATCACTGTGCTACTTTTCACTACTTTATGCTAATTTTACTTTATAATCTTTCAGTTACACAATTGTAAATACACAGAACATTATCTTCATATTGTCCCTACTACGTGGGTTGCCAGATATCCTATCCTCTCTCTCCCCCAACCCCTATATATATACCCGACATGTTCTGTATTTAAGGATTTTTTCCTGTGCTCTTTAGGGAGTTTGTCAGGGTACCCGAAATGGCCTACATTCAGCTTTTCATTAAATAATTTTAAAATATAAAAGATATTTCAAAATATCTTTAGTAGTGCTTAAATGACAAATGACAACACTACCTGAGAATTATATCTCCACAACTGAAGATCTGAACAACTCCTATAGTTTGAGAGAAGACCAAAAGAGAAGCTTGCAAACAAAAAGTACATATTTTTCATATTGAAGAATAAAAACACCAGTGTTTGCCCTAAGTGTCTAGTCAGAGATAACTCCTGGTCAGCTCTCATGTGCTGAGAAACTCAGCCAATCAGGCCAGCCTCCTGTTGCTCATGCTTCTAAAAGCCAACCATCAATAGGACTTTACGCCGGTGATCACAGCAAGGCAGCTAAGATCCACCACGCCCTGAGCATTCCAGCTTCTGACAGACTCCCAGCCGAGGGCCAGGTTTCCAAAATATTTACATAAAATCAATCGGGCATCATTAAAGGAGACTGTGCCTTATGAAGATAGGTCTCCTTTGCAGTCAATGAGGAGTCTGCAACAGCTATCAAGTTCAATTATTATTAGTTCACAGCTCTTTCAATGATTCACCTATGTTTATGGTTAGTTTTGAATTGGACTCGTGAGTTACAGGCAAAATGACACACTGACATGAGATTATCATATTAAATCCTTCAATTCTGGTAGTTGTTGCTATCATCTAATTTTTATTTGTGTATATATAAACACAACACAAACCTTGTCAAAATGCAAGCATAAATTTTGTGATGAAGATTTTAAACACTGGACAATTACTTAAATGAAGAAAAACAATTTAAATTTGTGCAGGATACAACTGTTTAGTCAATATAAACAAAAGATTGAAAGTGAGATATAAGTCAGCATATAATACAGCTAAGCATAAGAGATGACTTCCTCAACTAGTACTGAAGAAAAGCAATTAATAAAATTCAGAAGATAACGTAATAACAGCAGAAGCTGTAATGGCTGTCTGCTATGTATACCACCAGTTTTACACGTAAAACGGCTGCACATACTTCTACCAGAAGCATTTTCTGATTCTGAAACTGCAAGCAAATTTTCAAGTGTCAAATGGAAATCTACAAAAATAAAAAATGCAACAGTTCCATTCACTTTTACAGAAATTATCAAAGATATAAATGCCTCACCTTTTTATGTTATAGCCATGGATACAAGTTATCACAAGGCAGAAAAAAAAATTCCCCTTTGCTTGTGCAATATTTTTCTCCTGAAAAAGTCTTGCTTATAAGGCTATTCCAAGGAAAAACCTTCCACATAAGACTTCAGGAACAATAGTAAATTTTTTGCAGAGACTCTTTTATTGAATTAGAAGTTAATAAGAAAAAAAATGTACACCTTTTGGTGGATATAATCCAAATTGAAATTTGCTGGGTGTTTATGTAAAGGTGCAGACAATGTTTATTCAAAGGTGAAACAAAATACGAATAATTTTATGGAAGATGTTGGTTGTCCTTCTCATGTTCTGTGTTACACTGATGAAACAGTATTGATGTTCTTCCTATTGACATTGAACTAATTGTGATGAAATTTTTCCCTTCATCATTTATTCTGTTCAATTGCTCAAAGCGAGCAATTAAAGGATTTTTGTGATTTTGTTTATATTCAGTATTCTTCAATTCCCACATTCAAAAACCTGTTGGGGACATCTGTTGGGGATGCAGTTGGGGACATCTCAATTTATTTGAAGCACTAAAATCATACTTTAATTCTGAAGAAAAGAGCCTCCCAAATTCTTGTTAAGATTTTTAATAATCCATTGAGTGAAGCCTACTTATTTCTTGTTCATGGTTCTCAATATCTCTTTAGTAAATTGAAAGAAAATCACTGTTATTAATGTATTCTGTTGCTTAAAAGAACTTGTTGAATGCATTAAAGAAAGAACTAATAAAAATGTATTCCTTAAAGTATCAGGGGTGTTACTAAAATGGACACTACTACTTATGAACAGGAAAGATTCAACTCATAATGAATAATTATCATGGCCCTTGCCATGATTTTTGTTTGGAATAGATTTCATCCTCTGAAGAATTTAATTTTTTACATGCACGTTATTAAATAATCATCAGTATGAGAACATGTGGACTCAAGAAATGAAGAGGAAGGAAATGAAAACTCATGACAATGCTGTTTTTTGTTACTGGAGCACATTTTTAAAAGCCATTGATCACTACATATGGAGGAACACTGGAAAAGCAAGTTATGTCTTGAAGATGGTATTTCATGTTTCAAAATATCAAATTTGAAGAACAATTCTCAGAGTTGTTAACTTTATGCAAATAGATATTCAGTCTACTGGCTCATAATATTAATGTTTTCTCATAAATGAATGTTCAATTGACAAAATAAATAAGTTGCATGTGACCACTATAGAGCTATGTTACAATGTAAATAGAAGATTGACTGTAACTGCAAGAACTTTCTTAAACAAATTTTGCAAAATATGGAACTGTTAAGAAGAGCCAGATCTCAGGGAAATGGTATTACAAAAAGGTATGCAATTTAGATACACAGCTAAACAACAAATAGTGTTTTTAATACAAATACATCCCATACAAGATTTTTAAATCTCTGTGTATATATACACAGGCAAATTAGAAATAATTCTAATTTAACTGGGTATTCTGTATCCTATTTGCTAAATCTGGCAACCCCAGCTGGGGAGTGTGACCAACTAGGAAACATTTTAATGTTGTTTCTTGGATTGGGTTTCACAGATTGACAGCATGGTATAATTCAAATCTCAGGACTCCATGAGAGAAGAGCTATTGATACTAATTATTAAGGAAGATTATTCATTTTAAGAATATTAATTTTTTCCACCAAGTTCCAATAGAGATAGACGGCTTTTTTGGTTTGTTCATTTGGTAAGCATTCCTATCGGTTGAAGATTGTCATTTTTGAGTACCTGACTTAATGTGTGTGTGGGGGGGTCTCAGCTTCAGATCATACACTTGTCAAGTTCAAGTCCTATTCCATAGTGGAGTTGATACCAGTGAAGCTTGGAAGTTTCTGGGTTAGACACACTTCCAAGGCAGCTTTGATTTATGAGTAGATTTTCTACTTTTATTGTATTATTTATCTTTGGTGAGGATTTTTGTTGTGGTGGTGGTTCTGGAGGACTTCCTTTACATTCTTGTGAACTCAGTAATGCTTTTCAAAGTTTGCTGGCTCTAATTTACCCAGCATTTAGGTGTTTTGTCGTAGGAGAGGGTTTGAATTTCAGAATATCTGATCTTGTTAAACTGCAGCCATGGACATTTTATAAAGTCCATTTCTAAAAACTGAATTAAAATTGAGCTACCTAGTAAATTTTAAAGTACATCTCCTGTGAAACACTTTTGGGGATTTCTTGTAATTTTAAAATTGATTTTAATATTTCTCAGAGTAAGGCATGAACATTCTTTTAGAAGTTGTGTTTAAGGAGTCAATAAGTTCTATAAGTCTTAAAAAGAGCCATCTCTTATCTGCACATCCTTCTTCCACATGCCCTGCCTCATGGAAACAAACATTTTTACCCTTTCTATTGGCCTTGTGCCATTCATTCATTCATAACATACCACGTGATCCAACAGAACTGTGCTCCATTAAGGTGAGAAATGGATCTTCCACTTACATTAGCATCTTTCCTATCTTTTGTAGAGTTTGACTTGCTTGGAGGGATGGGTATCCATAATTATTAACAACTACTAATTATATTCTTTGCTTCAGGCACAATCTCTATTACTTCTATTAGACTGCATGATTCCTCAGCAGATCAAGAATTCAGTTAATTCTGAGGCCAGATTATGCAATAATTACATGGTCTTCTATTTCCTAGTCAAGAAGAAGAATGATAATAAAGCTTGTTTATTAAGCACCTACTATATGCTCAGCTCAGAAATGCTTTATAAGTATCACTACTAAGCCCCATGCACAACAGCCTTACAGAGAAGGTATTATTATGCTTATTTGGTAAATGAGGATGTTCTGGTTATGTGTAGTAGTCATTTCTTTATGTTTCTTCCCAGGTCATGATGATATTTTTAACTGCCCTCTCACTCCCTTTGGGTGGTCCTCTTTTGTCCTCCAAATATGTTTTACAAAATAGACCAAATTGTTCTGGACACATAGAAGGATAAAACAGATATACCACCACAGTTGCCTGAATTTCTAAATTTCTAGTGTCTTTTCATTTTCTGGTAAAAGGTCTCACTACTGCTATGGGGTTCCATAAGATACCCTGAATCTTGAAAACTTCTCTTATAAGCTATGCCTTGAAAGTAACGTACACCTTTTAATCAAAAACTAATATTAACTTGCTCAAGATCATATGACCAGGAAGTAATAGGGTCAGGATTTAAGTCCAGTTCTCTGTGACTCCAAAGCCAGTGTTGTACCACTGTAATATATATTCACTTCAAGGTGCTGCAACTCAAATTCCTAAAATTCACATATTTGATCCCAATGAAAGCTACATTTTTTAAAGTATATTTAAAAAGTTAACCAGCTGCTAACATAACTTTCAAATTTCTAGAAAGAAATTAAAATTTTCGGAGAATATGAATCACCACAGATAGCCTGTTTAAATGTCTACTAGCATGGTTGATGTTAACAATGAACTCTAAAATTTTAATGTTAAAAAAAATAGGTAGTAAAATCAACATGGTAGATGTATCGAATTAGAAAGCACAAAAATACCCATGTTACAGTATTACACTGATAATATCTGTAGGTACAAGTGAAATTGTGTTTGTGGGTGTGTGTAAAAAAAGTAAAATCAATTTCATAGTCTAAACTACAGGTTATTTAAAGGAAACATATATTGAAAAGACATTTAAGGTGATCTCTAGATAAGAGCACAATTGTTTTTCTGTTCTCTTGCTAAATAATGAACTATTTATAATTAACCAACTCATATTTAACCTAAGTATGTAGCTTAGATTTTATTTCTCCAAAATTATCATCAATCATGGTTCATTACCTTTAAATCTTCACATTTGGTTCAGAGCTTCTTTCTTTAATCCTCCACTAAGTCAAACTGCTTACAAATACATTTTACAAGAAATCCATACTAACGGAATGACAACTTGCACTTTTCATTTGTGCTTAAGCTTGCCTTGCTCTGTAACTGCTATTTTGAAGTAATGGTTATACATTCTCAGTTATCTGATACAGAGAGGACTTGTTTACAAAGTACAGAAGAACAGTGTACAAAATACACCATTTCACAACTGTGTAATTACACCAACCAAAGCTTACGTTAATGAGTTTCCTAAATGGCTTAGGAAGAGAGATCACAGTATGAAAAGCATGGTTTGAAAGGGATGGAGATTATCTAGTCCATCAGAGCTCCATCTCAACTATTCCAGAAAGATAGGTTTACACCCTATTTTCAAAAACTGTCCAAGAAAAAGATTCCAAGTTAAAATGTGTATGAACAAATAATCCCCCAAATGATTCTATTACTGATTTTTCATGTGTGAAATGGCACTGGAGACACGGTTTACGAATCTGAAATGACATTTAAGCCAGTTATTTTCTTGAAAATGTATGGTTTCATGTGAAGAGTCCCTATTAAGAAATTCTAAGGGTAAAGTCACAGAGCAATTGCCTGAAAACTTGCTTAACCCCATCAAGATTAGAATGCATATTCGTAAGCATTCAGTCACTATTGGTTCTCGGAAATCAATCACCCCACTGTCAATCTGCCAATACTCACTTGGCCTCAGGTTTCATATTTATCAATTAGAACAGGTGAGGAAAATTCTCTCTCAATGTTATGGAAAAGTAGAGAATAACTATGGGAGTTAAGTGAATGCCACCCAATATTAAGGAGATGTGCCAATTTTGAGAAAGAAACACAGAATATCACTCTTCACTGTTTTCCTAGAGTATATGTTGAACTCAGACTTTTCAACCTAATGCCCATCTTTCACTCATCCCACCTCCATATTGTGGGTGTTTATCTGGATAGCTTTCTGGATAGCTTTACTTAGGAAATTGCTTTACTACGATGATGTTTTCCTCTTCCCAACATTGCAAATGTTTGTGTCTGGACACAAAGAAACCTTTTTCCAGCCTGGCCGTTCTATTAATATTTAAAATGTAGTTAATGTCTCAGGGTTTAAAGAAACAGTTTTAGTCTGTATTCTTTGCTCTATGATCTTCTACTTGATAGTGTTTGCAGCACTTGTCACACTAAATACCAACAGTGGGCATGGGGAGGAGAGAAGATGCCGGAAGAGTAAGACGCAGAGATCACCTTCCTCCCCACAGATACATCTGAAATACATCTACACGTGGAACAACTCCTACAGAACACCTACTGAACGCTGGCAGAAGACCTCAAAACTCCCCAAATACCTAGGTAGGGCAAAAGAGAAAAGGAAAAACAGAGATAAAATAATAGGGACGGGACCTGAACGAGTGAGAGGGAGCTGTGAAGGAGGAAAGGTTTCCACACACTAGGAAGGCCCTTCGTGGGCGAAGACTGCAGGTGGCAGAGGGGGGAAGCTTCAGAGCCGCGGAGGAGAGTGCAGTAACAGGGTGCGGAGGGCAAAGCGGCGAGATTCCCGCACAGAGGAGTGGTGCCGACCAGCACTCACCAGCCCGAGAGGCTTGTCTGACCACCCGCCGGGGACGGGCGGGGGCTGGGAGCTGAGGCTTGGGCTTCGGAGGTCGGATCCCAGGAAAAGGACTGAGGTTGGCTGCGTGAACACAGCCTGGAGGGGTGAGTGCGCCACGGCTAGCCGGGAGGGAGTCCGGGAGAAGTCTGGAGCTGCCGTAGAGGCGAGAGACTTTTTCTTACCTCTTTGTTTCCTGGTGCGCGAGGAGAGGGGATTAAGCGCGCCGCTTAAAGGAGCTCCAGAGACAGGCGCGAGCTGCGGCTATCAGCGCGGACCCCAGAGACGGGCATGAGAAGCTAAGGAAGCTGCTGCCGCCGCCAAGAAGCCTGTGTGCGAGCACAGGTCACTCTCCACACCTCCCCTCCTGAGAGCCTGTGCAGCCCGCCACTGCCAGGGTCCCGGGGTCCAGGGACAACTTACCCGGGAAGACGCACGGCGTTCCTCAGGCTGGTGCAACGTCACGCCGGCCTCTGCCACCGCAGGCTCGCCCCGCACTCTGTGCCCCTCCCTCCCTCCCCCCGGCCTGAGTGAGCCAGAACCACGAATCAGCTGCTCCTTCAACCCCGTCCTCTGTAAGCGAAGAACAGACGCCCTCCTGCGACCTATATGCAGAGGCGGGTCCAAATCCAAAGCTGAACCCCGGGAGCTGTGCGAACAAAGAAGAGAAAGGGAAATCTCTCCCAACAGCCTAAGATGCAGCGGATTAAAGCTCCACAATCAACTTGATGTACCCTGCATCTGTGGAATACCTGAATAGACAACGAATCATCCCAAATTGAGGAGATGGACATTGGGAGCAAGATATATTATTTTTTTCCCCTTTTTCTCTTTTTGTGAGTTTGTATGTGTATGCTTCTGTGTGAGATTTTATCTGTAAAGCTTTGCTTTCACCATTTGTCCTAGGGTTCTGACCGTCCTGTTTGTTTTTTTTGGTTTTTTTTTACTTTAAAAGATTTTTCTTCTTAATAATATTTTTTATTTTAATAACTTTATTTTATTTTATCCTACTTTCTTTTATCCTCTTTCTTTCTTCCTTCCTTCCATCCTTTCTTTCTTTCTTTCCTTCTTTTTTTCTTTTTTCTCCCTTTTATTCTGAGCCGTGTGGATTAAAGGCTCTTGGTGCTCCAGCCAGGCGTCAGGGCTGTGCCTCTGAGGTGGGAAAACCAACTTCAGGACACTGGGCCACAAGAGACCTCCCAGCTCCACATACTATCAAACAGTGAAAATCTCCCAGAGATCACCATCTCAACACCAAGACCCAGCTTCACTCAACGACCAGCAAGCAACAGTGCTGGACACCCTATGCCAAACAACTAGCAAGACAGGAACACAGCCCCATCCATTAGCAGAGAGGCTGCCTAAAATCATAATAAGGCTACAGACACCCTAAAACACACCAACAGATGTGGACCTGCCCACCAGAAACACAAGATCCAGGCTCATCCACCAGAACACAGGCACTAGTCCCCTCAACCAGGAAACATACTCAACCCACTGAATCAACCTTAGCCACTGGGGACAGACACTAAAAACAACAGGAACTACAAATCTGCAGCCTGTGAAAAGGAGACCCCAAACACAGTAAGATAAGCAAAATGAAAAGACAGAAAAAGACACAAAGGATGAAGGAGGGTAAAAACCCACCTGACCTAACAAATGAAGAGGAAATAGGTAGTCTACCTGAAAAAGAATTCAGAATAATGATAGTAAAGATGATCCAAAATCTGGGAAAAAGAATAGACAAAATTCAAGAAACATTTAACAACGACGTAGAAGAACTAAAGAGGAAGCAAGCATGATAAACAACACAATAAATGAAATTAAAAATACTCTAGATGGGATCCATAGCAGAATAACTGAGGCAGAAGAACGGATAAGTTACCTGGAAGATAAAATAGTGTAAATAACTACTGCAGAGCAGAATAAAGAAAAAAGAATGAAAAGAACTGAGGACAGTCTCAGAGACCTCTGGGACAACATTAAACACACCAACATTCGAATTATAGGAGTCCCAGAAGAAGAAGAGAAAAAGAAAGGGACTGAGAAAATATTTGAAGAGATTATAG
>NC_041222.1:69662628-69663426 GCF_002837175.3 Physeter macrocephalus
TATGCCAATAAAATGGACAACCTGGAAGAAATGGACAAATTCTTGAAATGCACTACCTGCCGAGACTGAACCAGGAAGAAATAGAAAATATGAACAGACCAATCAGAAACACTGAAATTGAAACTGTGATTAAAAATCTTCCAACAAACAAAAGCCCAGGACCAGATGGCTTCACAGGGAAATTCTATCAAACATTTAGAGAAAAGCTAACACCTATCCTTCTCAAACTCTTCCAAAATATAGCAGAGGGAGGAACACTCCCAAACTCACTCTATGAGGCCACCATCGCCCTGATACCAAAACCAGACAAAGAGGTCACAAAGAGAGAAAACTACAGGCCAATATCACTAATGAACGTAGACGCAAAAATCCTCAACAAAATACTAGCAAACAGAATGCAACAGCACATGAAAAGGATCATACACCATGATCAAGTGGGGTTTATCCCAGGAATACAAGGATTCTTCAATATACGCAAATCAATCAATGTGATAAAACATATTAACAACTTGAAGGAGATAAACCATATGATCATCTCAATAGATGCAGAAAAATCTTTTGACAAAATTCAAAATCTGATAGTGAAATTAAGAAAACACTCCCATTTACCATTGCAACCAAAAGAATAAAATATCTACGGATAAACCTACCTACGGAGACAAAGGACCTGTATGAAGAAAATTATGACACTGATGAAAGAAATTAAAGATGATACAAATAGATGGAGATATATACCATGTTCTTGGATTGGAAGAATCAACATTGTGAAAATGACTATACTATCCAAAGCAATCTACA
>NC_041222.1:69665264-69683817 GCF_002837175.3 Physeter macrocephalus
GGTAAGGGTAAGCTGTGACGAAGTGAGAGAGTGGCATGGACATATATACACTACCAAACGTAGGGTGGACAGCTAGTGGGAAGCAGCCGCATGGCACAGGGAGATCAGCTGGGTGGTTTGTGACCACCTAGAGGGGTGGGATAGGGAGGGTGGGAGGGAGGGAGACGCAAGAGGGAAGAGTTATGAGAACATATGTATGTGTATAACTGATTCACTTTGTTGTAAAGCAGAAACTAACACACCATTGTAAAGCAATTATACTCCAATAAAGATGTTAAAAAAAAAAACAGTGGGCTTTCAGTAATTACTTGTTAGTTATGATAAATAAAACAAGCAAGATTTATCTTCAGGGAAATAAACAATACTTCATGTAGTATGAAGAGATGATATCTAGTTACTACAATAATCTCATCTGTAAACTCTGTTTCAAGGACCCAGAGGCTGAATTTACTGAATTACCAAAGGCTGATATAAGATAGGCAAGATTCCCCAGTATTATTGTGAACCGCGCCCCTTGGAGGTGTGGCAGGCCATGCTTGGGGACAAATTTCATTTGTAAGCAAAGGGCAGAGCCTCCACGGGCTTTGGTAAGTACAGCTTAGTGGAGAAAAAGGCTGAAAAATAAGAATATAAATCCTGTGATACAGCAGTTTGAGAGTCTCAAACTCAGATTTAATTCCTGGAATGGATTTTGTTCCTGGAATGGGAAAGCAATCAGAAAATGCAAGAGTCACGAAAGGAGCCATTAGCAGAGCCGAACAGTCACTGAAACCTTACATCTTAGGAACCCTAATGCCATCATGAAAGCCAAACTCCCAACTGGACATGTGGGAGTCTCTGCAAAAATCAGACCAAGAATTAATCAAGGCCACAAATGGCTTTCACCTTAAACAACGCTATGCATCAAAAGCAACACTCGGAACAGAGTTTTAGGAGTACAGGTCTCTTCTGCTTACACATCACTGATATGAGATGCAGCTATTTATCAAGAAGCCCAAATTCAAAACCACACAGTGGAAGAACTTTTGCCCAAACAATAAGATATTGCATAGTCGTAGAAGCATAGGTTCCAAAAGCTAGTTTGTTGGGGCTTGAAAATTGTAAAACTATTTTGGATTTTTTAACAGCTCCTTAGTTAAGAATGAACAGATAGTTCCAAAAGGTAGTAAACACCATCAACAAAATACTGCACAGAAAAGGTCTTATATACAGCCTACATCCATTCACACTTTTTCCTCTGAAAACTGAAATACCCTGGCTCCAAGTATTCTCACTTGAAAAAAGAGAACTCAGATGGACTTATACATCAACGGGGAAATGTATTCACCTTGGGTAAAGACAGAACTAAAAGAAATGTTTTATCAAGCAAACAAGGAAACTAGTAATATGGCTCATTTTAAAAGATGATTTCTAGACTCAGGGGAAAGAAAAGGTGCCCAGGAGCCTGCCAGGAGCGCAGCAGGGTGGCTGGGCAGTAGGGAGTACAGCTCAGGTCTGCTGCCAGTTCAGTTGTGGTGTTTAGCCCGGCGGCCAGGTGCGTGATGTAAATACAAGCTACCCCCGTTCTCATCCTCCTCCAGATAGTGGAGTCTTTGGCTGCCCCACCTGTGGACTCTAGAGTGCATAATTAAATTCCTGGCTATCCTAGACTTCAATGGGCAAAGTATTCAATCTCTCTTCATAAGTCCAGGCTTAAGGAAATTCTACTTTGGTCTGTTTCTTCACGGTGGTGTAGAGGATGAACATATAACAAAACCAGCATCTTGTAGCCTTGATCCTAAAAGGGTTAAGAGCAAAATTTGTCCTCAGTAACATCTTTTATGAATAGGACCTTCCATCAAAGCTCAGGGACAGGTTGTCAAAACAATTGAGTTTTTCAACAAATTGTTGTCAGATATGTTGGTATGTGAATAGTCGTTGCTACTTCTGTTATACAGAAATTATACAACTAGCTTATTTGAAGTTGCTGTAAGTTTTTCTTCTTCTTTGGAAGCGGTGATAACAGAATCTTTGCAGCAAGGCTCAAAAGTACCTTTGTTTCATAGGCCTGCCTGGCACTTGTCTATGAGGCCCTGAACTTTGGCCTCTGTCAACAGCTTCTTCATTTCCTTGTGGCTCTCAGACAATGAGACTGCTCCATCATAAAGGCAGTTGAGTATCTTACCTAAGTGATTCCTGCATTGTTTATTTGCATTATAGAACATATTTCTTTTAGTGTCAAAGTATAATCTATATCTAATAGTGAATAGTATTTTTGCAAACTGTGCAAAAACAAACCCATCGATGAGTTCATTAGTCTCAAATAACTAGGTAACTGGTGTTTTAGATGCTTTGTGTCGTGTAAAAATCCTTGGTGACTTGTTAAATGCATGTTTAAAATATTTTAATCACATCAGAAAAAAGTTGGTTGGTGTTTTTGTATGAATGGAGAACAGATTTTTTGTTATTTTACACTATTTTAAATAACGAAATATCTGACACGTTTTCAGAAGTGAATTAGATTTAAGTAATAAAGGAAGCTTATTGTTTAAGCCGTTTTCTCTTCTGTAAAGAGCTATAGTAATCTTTCCCCTCTTTATCTGACAGGCCACAATTAGATGAATATGTTTATTGTTTATTCTATGATTAGTCTCCAAAGCATTTGCTTTAATTATATAAAATTATTTTATATAATTAATTATATACAATTATAATTATAAAAGGAATATTTAACTGGACCATTAAAACAAGACCACGTGATTTAAAGAAATGCTTCTTTCTATGTTAAATAAGGATGATTTCAGCAATTAAGCACAGGATTAGCTCTGAGCTTCCTGAGAGCCAAAGAAACAAGAGAAACAATATGTATTACATAGTTTTTGCAAGCTGGTGAATTGAAGCATACCAGTATTGGCTGGAGTAAATTTATTTCCTGTTGTAGTGGATTATACACATATCAATTAAATTAATGCAAAGTGTTTTGAGATGGCAAAATGTTTACAACCAGGAAGTAGCATTAGATTCTATTAGAGAGAGAGACACCAATTCCACTAAACCATTGCTGCTAAAAAAAGATGATCATTCAGTGAGAAGAATGACACTGGTGCTTGGTTTGCCAAGGAAACTCTATGTAATGAAGAATCAGCTTCTGGTTAAAAGGTGATTGAGTAAAGAAGACTTCTTCAAAACACATCATAACAGAAATAGTGGCTTAAGGGGATTTTCCCGTTTGCTTGTGTTTTTCCTCAGTAGAGAAGACAGTTAGCAAGGAAGGAGGTTATATTTGATTCCACCATTTTGACATGGTAATACTGCATTCAAGAGAAGTTATCACTTACATCATTTCATTGTTATATATTTATATCAATGAATCTACAACATCTAGTGAACATAACAATACTGTCTTCCTTTGAAACTAAAGACAGCAATGTGTTTATGATATTGAGAATGTCATAAGCATTATGATAATAAGCACCAGCAGCCATCATCTCTTCAGCCACGTGGATGTCACTGAAGCATGATAAAATCATTTAGGAGGAAAGCCAGTCTGATTTACTAAATAGAGTCATGCAAATAGTGTTTCCTGAGAAACAAAATTTGATTCCATTTAAGAATATACAGTAGGTCAGCGTGGGCTACAAAACAAGGAGCTGTCTAAAGCAGTTCTCCAGGGAAGTGGGTTTAATGACCTAAATAATAACAAATGGTAATTAGCATACTAGCCATCTGTGGATACATACATGCTTTTGAAGTGCTTAAGGGCACTAGAGCAGCCTGTTCACTTAACTAGTTTAAAGATTCCCTCCCAAAGCCTTGTTTGTACCACTAATTTACACTCTATACGGAAAAAGGAAGAATTTCAGATATAAAGATAACATGATTTTAGGCCACACATTTCACAGAGTGGATCCTAAATCTATGGATTACCATAATGGAAATAGGAAAATTTAAAAGAATGAAAAATAAAGCTGAATAATTTGGACTCCAAAGTAGAATATGGTTGTTCTCTGCAAACAGATCCCTTGGAGCTTGTTGAGCTTTGTGGGTAAGGAAATTACATGCAGTATATTTTATTTACTTGGGCATGGCAGTATCTAGGGGGGCACACATTTTCATATTTTCTCCTAATGTATTGAACTATATGCTTTGTAGCAGACCTCAGAGAGCTGGCAGAGTGGAAAGCCAAGGTTTGTTGTACAATCCTTTTTGTGACAGCAACACAGTGTGAAAAGACATCTGTGTTGACATTGCCAATTGTGTACTACATGATCAAACCCTTCATATTTAAGCTTACTCCCAGAAGACATAGATTTCTCAACACAATAAGTAGCCAGGTGCCCACAAATCCTGAGATCCTAAAAATTCTGGCCAAGTTGATTTAATTCTGTGGTCTCCTGTTGAAAACTGTGTTGATTCACACTCATGGCATGATGATGGGGGATTGGAGGAGGGGAGAGCATCGGGGTGAATAGGGCTTGATGTGTTTGCTCTCCAATCAGTGTCACTCAATCAGTGTGCATAACAATTAGCATCTTATTATGGTGTTTGCTTTCTTCTCTTTTTGTACTGCATAATTTGGTACTTTATTATATCACCTCATGTTCTTCAGCTGCTTCATGTAGCATTCTTTTGGAAGTCACTTCTCAGAAAAACTGAAAAAGAAAACTCTAACCGAGAAGAGGAAGTTATCTATGGAAAACCCAAGTCCTCATTCACAGCTACTCATTCTAACTTTACACAAAAATCTCTCAAGTATGCTTTGTCTGTCTGTACCAGGTCAGAAGCAGCAAAACGGAAGAACCCATAATGTGTTACATAAGGCGAGTGGAAAAGGCATGTTGACAGTAGCAAATAATAACAGCTAACAGGGTAGGAAGAGATAAATAAGCTATACAACTTGGGTAGAAAAACTTTATAGGCAAACATTTTCTCAGGTTGCATTCTTAAGAAACTGATCCTTAAATTATGATTCAAGTGCAAGAAATTATGAAGAAAAGAGCAAGGAAAAGAGGAAGCAAAACAGAAAGGGTAAAAAACCAAGAAAAGGTGTAATTGCATGTAAAATTCCAGCCTCAGCCTCACCCCACGAGAAGCTACGTAGAATGCATTGCACCTCAGAGTTTGTCCTATCTCGAGGCCAAAAACCTTGGCTTTTTTGTTCCTTATTAGTCATTTACTGGTCTAGGGCCATGAGGGCTGGATGGCATATGGGGGAATTATCCTGTGTTCCAGCAGACAGCACACAGAAGCAGGGGGATGGGCTCACAGCACCAGTAAAAGGGGGTCTGGTTAGGCCATCAATTACATCCATCTCCATATGCCTAAGGCATTTAATGTCTTTACCAATCATTGAGGTCAAGAATTGTTCCTTATTCAATATCAAAAACAGAGGTCTATCTGCAATAAAAATCATTTAGTTTCATAATGAGGAACCTGAGTTAATTTAACTCAATAAATGCTCACCCCTACTTTTGGGGTCAAAATAACAAAGTAGGTACAGTAGAAAGACCATAGGATTCAGGAATTACAGGTTCAAGTCCTTCTCTACTGCTATTGGATACCTATATGATCTTGATGTCTGTCCTTGGTTTACTTTGTTGATATGAATGGCTTCTTTACACCCCAATTCAACAAATCCCATACATCCCTTTAAAAAAAAAACACCCACAATCAAGTGTCAAAGTGAGAGAGCAGTTGAAAATTCCAGAGTCTGACAAACAGAAAATACTAAATAAATATCAACTAAAAACAAAAACATAAATAGATTCAGCCAATATTACATTTGGCTGTTAATGACAAAGACCCTGATGTAGTAAAGGGCCATTTATCAAGAGCCTAATGTATTTTCAGACACAATATGATATGTTTTCCTAAATTTCTGAGATTATCCATAAACATATCAAGTTGCAAGCTTATAATGTAGTCATTTTTTTCTAATAGTTTAACTATGTATACAATTAACGTGAGTGATTGTTATTTCGATTGTCTGTATACTTAAAATGTGTCAGTACTTAGAGTTTATAATTTTCCAGAGAAGACTAAATAAATCCAGTTAAGGTATACTTTATAAATGTTTTAGTTTTAGGGTTTCTTTTTTCATTTAAACATTTGGGGGCGGGTTCTAGGGGGTTGTGTAGAAAAAAACCTTCCTTTTCTAATGTATTTGTCAGCATTTTTAGAAAGATCCATATTTAGATTTTTGAAGGCAATCCTGTATCTGCATACAGACAGCTGAAATCACAATTTTAAAACAACAAACCCTAATCCCTAGTGACTGTACATCTGTGTCACAAAACAATCACATAATCTGGCATGATTAAAAGGTTTGCTGATCAGAGCTCTACAGCTGAGAGCCAAATACGGCAAAGTATGATCTAGTTTTCTCCTTCACAAATGCAAATAAAGACTGGCACACAGACCAGAGAAAGCAGTTGTTCTTACACAATTTAGTTCCATACAATTTTGGTAGAAGAAAACGTCCAGTAGCAATAATTTCTTTGAAAACTCAAGTTTTCAGGCACACACCATTAAGCCAAAGTTTCCGATTTTATAAATATGTGCTCAAAATGAAAACACAGGATGTCATGTTTTACATAACCTGGAAAAAGACTTTAAACACTGTTATCCTCTACATCAAGTTAATAGTGAAAGTCTACGTGAAAATAGAAAAAAAAATGATGACTAGTATTTTAAGTAACCATTCAATAATAATACTGATGATGTAAAGATATTTGCCTGCTTGTAAATATTTTCCAGAAAGTAATACTGTCTTTGTCTTTGTCTCCATAGTATCTAGCCCTAGTCCCTGGCCCACAATTAGCATTCATTCAAGAATTTTAGTTGAATGGATGAATGTTGTTTGAATGGGTAAAGAAATACACAAACATGAAATGATTGTCAAGAAAATAATTCTAGGAATTATAGCAACTTCTGGTCTAATGTCTACAGAATACTAGAAGTTGCAACCACATTAATATAAATATTCCACTGGATCAAGGAGGAAATATATTTTAGCATGGCAATTATTTTTTAAAGATACAATTCATATTGTCATATATACCTGATTATAAATCTTGCATTCCCTTCCACAACTGTCTCCTCTGGGAAAAATGAAAAAGCAAAACACACTAAGGATGGAATTCTGATGTCATAAGATTGACTTCACTAACCCAGATATTTTCTTACTTGCTGCAGATATGGCAGCGATTTTGGATCAGGCTCAGATAACACAGGATACTGTTATTTGAATTTGTTCTTTGGCACAGCTCCTGGTATTTTTGATGTATCCCAGCAATGTCCCCAACAGCAAAGCTGAAAAGTCCTGCTGTCTGTATTTTTATTGAGATGTTGACTATAATAGAGACCGTTTGGTTAGAATCACCTGCACCTACTAAGGCTTTGGGTTTGAATTCTTTCTTCTTTCTATTTTTCTCCACCTCTTCCTTTTACTCTATTTAATCTTTTTTTTTTCTTGAATTTCATCCTTGGAGTTTTCATCCTGAAGATTTCCATTTCTGAATATTAAACCTTCAAGTTCTGTACGGTCTTTTCCAATATGACTTTCTATATGTAACTAACTAAATTCCAAGTGGCAGGACAGACTGCTTAACAAAGTGACACATATTCATTCTGGTCACTGCAAAGCTCAACTGTTCCAAATGTATGCTTAGGCACTAAAATGTTAGGTGGGGGTGGGGAACCAAATAAGTAAAGGAGGCACTGAAAGACACAGTACCCCCGTAATCCTGAAATTCAAAAGCACCTTCTAAATTAACTGTGCCCCAACAACTGTGTTTCTTATGAGTTAAGGAAACCTAATCTTTGTTTTCATAGGAGCTCCACTTCAATTTGGATTATCTTTCAGGGAGATAAATCTCCTGAGGAAGGTCCAAATGACATTTTATTTTAAATTAAGATTAGAAACAATGACATTTTATACTCTTAATCATGTGTTTTTCAATAGATAATTAAAAAGGACACCATGGTTTTAACATTTAGCTTATTTTCAGAAGACTGAAAAGGGTAGGAAGCATTTTATTTAACAATGGTAGCACTTAGAGACAAAGAATTTTATCTGAAATCTAGTATCACTGACTGTTGTAATTTTTGCCGAAACATTAATCTGCAGTGAGCATTCATGGAGAATTATTTCTTTGAAACAAGCATCTCTGAAATCCTCAGATGCATCTAGTTTGATAATACTGTATTTATATACATGTCTGTCATTCACAATTCTAATGAACCAACAGGTATATGTATATACAAAGAGACATAATATGCAAGAATGAGAGAAATTTATTATTTGTCAGGTATAAGTAATGTCAGCTATTGCTTGAACACTTTACATGTGCCAGATACTGTACTAAGTGTTTTTACACACACGTAGGTAATCACAACTTTTATCTCCATTTTATATATGAGGGAACTGAGATGTGGATATGCTATGTGGTGGAATTAGGGATTCAAACTGAGGGATGCCTGAATCCAAAAACATATTTTTAAGTCACTAAACTTGCACTGTACAATATGATAGCTACCCACCACACAAGGCTGTTGAGGAATTGAAATGTGGCTAGTATATATTGACATGAGCTGTAAGTATAAAATGCACACTGGATTTCAAGCATTAGTATGAGAATAAGAAATATATAATACATATTTTTTTTTACAGATTACATGTTGAAATGATATTTTGCCTATACTGGTTTAAAGAAAATATATTATTTAAATTACTTTCACCAGCTTTTTTCTTTTCAGTGGGGTTACTAGCAATCATAAATTGATTGACATGTACACAGTGCTGTGTTTAAAATAGATAACCAACAAGAACCTACTGTAAAAAAATTAATTAATTAAAAAATAAATAAATTACATATGGAGTTCTCATTTGTGGCTTCACTATATTTCTACTGGATCATGTTGCACTAAACTACAGTACATAGGCTCCATTTTTCTTTGACAAATTAGGGAAAGACTCAAAACTGTTAACATCCTGCTTAGTGGGCCTTTACCTCTTACTCATTTTTGCATCTCTTTCATGGCAGAATTTATTTCTTCACTTTAATGTAGTTATTTATATTGTATAATATAAATCAAAGGTCCCAGAAGTCAGGCTCTGAGTTTCATCCTACAATACCAAGGAAAAGGGAAAGGAGCTTTAATGTGAATAACAATCTTTTAGGCTTGATAGCCCTGTCAGCCTCCCCTCCTCATAGGCTGTTCTCTCATCACTTAGAATGGAACCAGGAATGCCCTCATCAGGATTGCTCCGGGGTGGACAAACTACAGCTTGCGGCCAAATCCAACCCACCATCTCTCTTTTTTTTTTTTTTTAACATCTTTATTTGAATATAACTGTTTTACAATAGTGTGTTAGTTTCTCCTTTACAACAAAGTGAATCAGTTATACATATACATATGCTCCCATCTCTCTTCCCTCTTGCGTCTCCCTCCCTCCCACCCTCCCTATCCCACCCCTCTCGGTGGTCACAAACCCACCATCTCTTTTTGCAAATGATTTCTTATCTAAACAGTCACACATATTCATTTAGGTACTGTTGAGTAGTTCTTCCAGAGACATTTGACCCTCAAACCCTAAAATATTTACTACCTGGACCTTTATAGAAAACACTTGCCAGTCCTGAAGTAGCTGATGCCACCATTTAGAGCTGATCCCTTCCTTCAGCAACTTACATCTTAGGGAACAAACACACTAGAATTACATTACAATCTGATGAAATAACAAACCCTTTTAAAGCTATTTGAAACTCCAATTTGGTTCACATTGTGTTTCAAGGATGCTTACATTTTAATAATCACTTCTAGAATAAGAACCCTGGAATCCTTACAAGACTTTGTGATTATCTCTCTGTTAAGATATTGGGGCTGAGAAGAAATTTTGTTATGTCCTCTATCCTGACACCAGCTGAGGCCTAGAAAGTTCAGGATTTCAAGAATTAAAATGGGCATGTCCAAAATAGCTGCTATAATACTTCCAAGAACAGAGAATTCACTCTGGAGAAAATGAAGGATGCTTACGTTCTGGGGAGTGAGCTCTTTAAAGCCACTTTGCTATAGAATAAAGGGTAAAGAAATCAATACAGATATAATATCATTACTAATGTGACCTGTAAATACAAGGCTTTTTGCATTTTTTATTTTATTTTGCACCAACTGGGTCATTTGAAGGTCATAGTTAATGAGGGAAATTCTCATTTTATTTAAGCACATTTGTTTGTGTTGATATAATCAATTGACCTCAATTTTCCTAGATGTGGCAGACCAGGTGAAATTAAAGCTATTCTTAAACAAGGCATACTTTGCACCAAGGCTAGCGAGAAAGGATAAAGAAACATTTACTCCTTACTGATGCTTCCACAACTAGCTATCATCAATGTTTCAAATATCATCTTTAGAGTGAACACCACTGTGACAAGTACTATGCATACACTTATGTAAAAGTGAGCCATAAAACAAGGAAACAGGATAGGAGGATTATAGAAACTTTCAAAGATTTTTATAAAATTGTGCAATGAACTATTTTTTTCTGAGAAGCGTTTTTGAACAAAATATGAATTGAGGTATTTTCTACAAACATATTTGCACTCCATTATTAGAGGCTGCTTATTTGCTCCAAAGGAGAACTAGAACACACTTAGGGGATATCAATTTTAAAATCCAATGAAGGCACTGAAATAGTTGAAGGAAATGTCTAGTGAAATACCTGTCTTGGTAAATAAAAAATATATTTTTTTTATTCTGAGAATCTAAGGAGCTATATTATTTAAACAATGGTTTTCAAATTTAGCTAAGCACAAAATGACCAATTCGTGGGCTTCCCCGGTGCCGCAGTGGTTGAGAGTCCGCCTGCCGATTCAGGGGACACGGGTTCGTGCCCCGGTCCGGGAGGATCCCACATGCCGCGGAGCGGCTGGGCCCGTGAGCCATGGCCGCTGAGCCTGCGCGTCTGGAGCCTGTGCTCCGCAACGGGAGAGGCCACAACAGTGAGAGGCCACAACAGTGAGAGGCCCGCATACCGCGAAAAAAAAAAAATAAATAAAAGACCAATTTGTGTACAAAGAAAAATATTAACCTTTTATTTAAAAGCAAGAACATTATTAAGCTTTACTAATATTGAAGCATTAATTGATACTGACTGACACTTTGCTTCATTCCTACAGGTCACTTACCAGAAGAGGTTATCATGAAGAAAAACTGAGAGTTGTACAATGTAGAGATGTTACCAGTGGTATACTCATTCATACATTTGCCTTATCATATTGTAATAGATTGGAGTTTATATGCAATTCATAAATTTGTTTTCTTAGTCTGAGTATTTACAGAGGCCACAGTGTATTTCTCAATTGCAAATGACAAAAATAAAACTCAAACTACCCTGAGTAAAATGGCAGACTTCATTTGCTCAGTAACTGGGAAATTTAAGGATGAAACTGGCTTGACTCCAATGTATGCCATAAGACTCTCAATCTCTGTCTCTACATTTTCATGCTCTGCTTGTCACTATTAGTCTCTTTAAATCACCCTTATTCTCTTGTGCTATAGACAAGCTTTCTTCACACAATCAGAAAGATGCCCACTGGCCAACCAACTCTGTACCTTATAGCTACCAATTTTAAAGAGAAAGAGATCAACAAGTTCCCACCTTCCATGTGTCAAATCTAATGGAAGGCACTTACTGACTTTAATTTGGTTAAAATAAATGGTGCTGCCCACGAAACTCAGAATATATGAAAATAAAACACCCCAGTAGCATTTCAGCATGTATGTCAAAAATCATGATGTAAAAAGAGAAAAAAATCCAAATGAAAAAGCTTTGCATATATTTATTCAGTCAATAGTCTAAGCTGTACACACACAAAATTTGGAATTTGTTAATGGGGATTTACATGCACAAACTACTGAAGTGATACTGTTTTCATTAATTACACTTTTTAATGGCATTCTATAGAAAGAAAGAAAAATGTAGCACTATCTTTCAGATATTCTCATGAGTTCTATGGATTGATTGGGGATATTCCAACACAGGAACTGTTTTCATGAAATTATTTTTTAAGATGATTTATTTAGAATATACTGACATGGATTTTCTATATGTTTCTTTTTAATTATGAATCTTTCATTAAATTTTTTTTCTTTCTGGAATGGATATTGTTTTCTGGAAAAAAATGAAGAGTTGGAATTTAAAATATATTTTAGAAAATGTTTTCACGAAATTATTTTTTAAGATGATTTATTTAGAATATACTGACATGAATTTTCTATGTTTCTTTTTAATTATGAATCTTTCATTAAATTTTTTTTCTTTCTGGAATGGATATTGTTTTCTGGAAAAAAATGAAGAGTTGGAATTTAAAATATATTTTAGAAAATTTCTATAGTCCCTTCCAATTATTAACACTCCAGGATTCTATACTTTTCCTCTCTTCTGTCTCCCATAATCCTGGTGATGATTTAAAGATTTAGTGTTTCAGACTAGTTGCATTCCTAAGATCATTCTTCTAATGTAGAGAAAGGAAATAACTCCCCAGGTTAAAATTTTAAACCAGTAAATACAAATCACGTTCTATCTTTCTAAAATCCCCTGGAGAGTCTTCACTGCATGCATTTACACAGGTATTATGTGAGTAAACAGCAGAAGATTCCACTTTTTAAAATATCTGAATTGAGAACCAGGATTTTTGAAATCTAATAGCTTCTTTTGGTCCACGTGAATGTCTAATACTTTGTTAAGCTGCTTCCTATACGTGAAAAGCATTAAGAGAGAGTACATCCTATCAGTTCTGACCTCAAGGAAAAATTTTTTTCTTTCTTTTTTTTTTGCTTTATTTATTTATTTTTTGTTGTTGCTGTTTTTGCTGTTGTGTGGGGGGGGTTTTGCTTTATTTTTATTGTTTGAGATTATGAATGCTAATGACTAAACTTATAATTGTAACCATTTCACAATATATGTAAGTCAAACAATTGTGCTGTACACCTTAAGCTTATGCAGTGATTAATGTCAACTATACCCCAATAAAACTGGAACAAAAAGATCTAGTATTATTGTGGGACAGGTCTTTCTAAAAATGAAACAACTATCAAGTTTGGTTAGGATTCTCTAAGCTAAAATAAAACAAATTGTATCATTTTAACTGGTGAGAAGCACATTTCATAGACAGCTTTTCTTTCAAACCATGGGTGAAATCAATATTTATTTGAATCATTACTTGCTTTTAAAAATGGAAGAAGCTATAAAAACTTAGGTATTAGGCATATTCGGTTTATAAAGTATGCCATTTAGTTTAATTCACATGCACATTCCTTTCTTTAAAAAAGGGGGAAATGTAATATTTTTTTGTACCATATTTTCTTTTTTTGGGGGGTGGGTGGATTTTACTAAAGCATTTGGCCAGGAATATATTATTAAAATAGCTATAATTAGCTTTGATGCTATTTCAAAATTCAAGACAATCACATATGTCTTTAAATCCAAAATATTATTTTTCACTTTTATGAAATGTAAAACATGTAAAATAGCCATCCAAAGACAAATTTGAAAATCGAGATTGATTACAGAGCTATTTTTTACAAAATTATAAAAAATATTAGGTGAAAATAAAAGATAATGCTTATTTTAGGAACTTTTGTTGGGAATGTCCTTTCTAGGGAGATGTAAAACACAGAATTATAAAGGTCTGAAACATTTGATAATATGATTGAGGAATAATACACCTTAAACAATGTTCCAAGATGTGTGACAACTGGAGAAGTTTTTCAGTTCAGCAAATGTGTCAAATTATATATAAAGTGTTCATATGAATCAATAATAAAAAAGTAAACATCCTTAAGACTCCTCAGTTGAAAAAAAGTATATAGGTAGGCAATTCATCAAAGCAGAAATACAAATAGCCAATAAACATTTGAAAAGTTATTGCATCACCTTTTATGTCAGAAAAATTTTAACAAAAGCAATGACATACCATTTTCACACTAGATTGAAATGATAAGATAGATGGTACATAGTGCTGGAGAGGGCATAAGATAATGAACAATCTCATACACTGATAATGTAAGTTTATATTGGGACAGGCTTTGAGGAGCAACACGATCTGTCAAAATATCAGATGTACATGTTTTCAACCAATTATTTTTTCCTTGCAGAGATTTATCTTAAAAAATACTTGCATACATGTGTTTCTCATGACACAGTTTAAAATTAGTAAATAAAAAAACCCCAAAAAACCTGGGAAAATGCTATAAGTAATTTTAAAGTTATTTATAAGTCATACCATACTTTATCTAGAATGACTTTAGATAAGTATGGTATGTCCACACTGGAGAACATATAGCAGCTATGAATGATTAATATTGTCCAACTCGACATAGAAAGATGTATTTTGATATATGGTTACATGAAAACAGCAAAATGTAGAACAATATATTATAAAATAGTGTTCTTGAAATTAACCAAATAAAACAACCACCACTCTTATAACTATTTTTAGATTTTTTTTTTAAAGGCCTGAAAGGATATGCACAGAAGTAACAATAATGGCTACACCTGGGGAGGGAGAGGCTGAGGTAGAGAAGAAACTTTCATTTATGTTACATGATTCTCCAGTAGCTTGAATTTTAAACAATAAACATGTTTTACTTTTGAAATAAAAGAGTATTTGCAAAGTTTTTATAAAATAATGGTGTAATTCATTGCTAATTATAATCACATGTGCTTTAAAATATGAATAGTCAAAATAGAAGTCATAAATGAAGGCAGGAATACTGCTTTCTCAGGTCAGTATCTCAGTGCAGAACTAGTTACCTTTGTTTTGAAACACTGACAGCAACTTATTTCCCTTTCTCTAATTATCATAGGCACAAATAAAATTGTAGAAGATAGTAGAGAGTGATAAAGCTATATGTATGAACTCTTAAATGGGTTGGTCTATTAATCATTTCCCCAAATCTTGAATAACTTTTAATCTTTTTTATAGATGGCAGATCTCTAACATTCTTTCTCAACCATGTTCTAGTATCATAAAATAATATTAAGATAAACATATATGGCCCAATTATACATCAAAAGCCAGATACAGAGTAAATATCTGAGAGAAAATGGGCTAGCAAAACTATTTTAGGTATCTGCTATGATGCCAACTACAGAGCTGCCTGACATAACAGGAATAAATTCTAACACTGTTAGGTGTGATCAAGGGTTCTTTGAGGGAAAATTCTATTCCTTTCGCTCTCAAATAAATTACCAGATGAAAGACAAAGTATCTTTAAAAGGAACTAGCCTATTTACTTTAAATTAGAGCTAAGGGACTATACACAAATACTTATGGTAGAGGCAACATTAAATTTCCATTAAAATGCAATCTATTGAGATATCAATATCTATATCCATAATGACATCTATCTATATTTATAGCTATGCCTATCTAGATAAATAGTATATAATATATATTATATACGTGTATATTTTATAATATTATATATCTATCTGTCTACCTAATTAGTTTTCTATTGCTATAATAAATTGCCACAAATTTAGTGATTTAAACAATGCAAATTTACTATGCAGTTCTGTAGGTCAGAAGTCTGACACAGGTCTCACTGGTATAAAATTAAAGTGGCAACAGTGCTGTATTCCTTTCTGGTAGCTCTAGAGGATAATCTGTTTCCATGCCTTTTGAGCTCCTAGAGGCCACCGACATTCCTTGGCTTGTGGGCCCTTTCTTCTTCCTTCAAAGCCAACCATATCATAATTCCTATGCCTCTTCTTCAAGCCTCACATTTTCCTCTGACTGCAACCAGGGAAGGTATGTCAAGCCTTAGCCCATCTCTAGTGGGATGAGGGGTTATTGAGTTGATGACTGATGGGAAGATAGAGAGGAATTGACCCATATAAGGGGGTAAGGCTGGGAGAGGTATAGAAAGTCAACTTTATAAAATCCACAGTACTGCCGAGGACAGGTACTGTTTGTTAGTCTGCATGGCATAAAGAAGACTACTTCAATGAAGTAAATTATTTATCAAAATTAGGATCTGTACACTTGTTCTGTAAAGGACCAGACAGTAAACATTTTAGGCTACTGGGCCAGATAGTCTCTGTCCCAGCTGCTTAGCACTGTCAGTTAAACCTGCATGCAGCCATAGACAATAAGTAGATGAAAGGGCATGGTGGAGTTCCAGCGGACACAGTGGACACTCATGGACACTCAAATTTGAATTCCACATCATGTCTACATGCCAAAATATTATTAACCTTTTAGTTTTTTTCATGATTTATAAATATAAAATTCATTCTTAGCTCATGGGCTATTCAAAAAGGGCAGTGGGCCAGTTTTGGTCTATAGGCTGTAGTTTGCTTATGCTGGACTAGATTACTTACAGTGAATAGAAGTGCTTTTCTTAGCCATTATTTCAGATTTCTAAGGTATGGTCAAAGAGACTATATGATGTCTTGAAAGCCTGAATGTCTTGATAATTATTATATTCTTCAAAACACTGTATCAGAAGTTATTTACCTTTTGGATGGAAACAAGTACAAGAATGTCAATAATGAAATCATTTTTTATCACAGATTATAGAAATGAAAGCCAATATCTATGTTTTCTTGGCAAAATAAATATGGACTGATTATGTATGTCTAAATCAGAAAGCCTTTCTTTAGTGAAAATTATGGTTAACATCAACGGTCAAAAGTCATACATTTATTTAAACTATAATGTCTTTTTAAAGAAAATTTCCTCACTATGGAAAAACATAAATGAACACAAAATCTGCCTATGGTGCTTCTGAACAAGAGAAGTAGGTAAGAACTTTTCACCTTATTCCAATAACACCCCTTCCTCCAGTATTTGCCAAAGAGGAGGTCATGAGTGAATGAAAATCTAAAGAATATCCATGAATTCAGATGTGCCCATGAAAGGTTACTTCCAGAATTAAATGTGTAAGCTTTAAAGATGCAGCTAGATCCCATTTGGTACGCAGGCAGAGGTATGTACCAAGGAATTTGGGCTATCACTGTTAATGTAAACTAATTTGTACCTTAAGTCTGTTAGGCTGGTGGAAATCAGGATATGATAGAGATACACGGGACATAGTAAAGACTTGGCCATTGGGAGTGATTTACTTTTCATATTATGATGCTAACCTAGTTAATTTGCTGGGCACAGATTTTAACAGTGAAGCCAGGAATTTAACTCAGTTGGGGTCAACCCTAACTTCACCTGCAAAAATTGCAGACACAAAAGGACTGGGCTAACTTGCTTCCTGTGTTCAAGGTTACAGCGGCTTCTAGCAACCTCCAACCCTATAGGCTCCTCACACAGTTCATTCAATACTGAATAAACATGACTCTAAGTGCTATCAATCAGGAGTTTGCCTTTCATCTTCTTTGTGCAGGAAGAGAGAAATTAAGGAAGCAAATTTTAATTCTTTATGTACCCTGCAGGGGGAACCAATTTTCCAGCTGATAGAAGGCAGAAAAGAGGAAAGATGGAAGTGTGAGAGAAATTTAGGGATGCTCATCTGAGAATATCTCAGTAATTTGATTTGGCTATTTTTTAGAATTGCCATGGATATTTAATGCTATGTACACTGTGTGTATTCACTTAGTGTGTTAGAGACGATTTAAATGCTGCATCTCAGCATCATGAGAAACCAGGACCTAAAGGACTAAACCAAGACTCCTTATCTCTATGCAAGTGCAATAAACAGATCTCAGGTTCATAATTCAAAGTACCTGATCATTATATCATAGTGTAAAAAGGGCTGAAATGTAAGCTCCATGAGGGCAGCAACCCTATTTTCCTTCATAATTATTTCACCCTCAGTGGTCTGCCCATTGCCTGACATGAAGTAGGTACTCAACATTTTCTGAATAAATGATAAATCATTGAATCTATAGTATACAAAAACTATTGCCAATTATTAACAAAATCCCATATAAAAAAGCAAAGTATACTAGCAACTGATTTACAAAAGACAAAAAAATGGCTAATAAAAACAAATCAACTAATGTCAATGTGTTTTGCCTACAGGATTGGTATTCTTAAAATACTGACAAATGCCCAGTATTGGTGAAGATATAAGAAAACACATTCATTGGGTAATTTTTGGAAGAATAAATCGCTAAAACTTTTCTGGAGGGCATTTTTACCAAGGCACCAAAATGTAACTGAAAATGAAAAAAAAAAAGACCATTTCACTAACCAATATGGATGGATCTTGGAAATATGTTCAACAACAACAAAAAAAGCAAACAGAAAAGAACACATATTGTACGACTCCATTCACATAAAGTTCAAAAACAGGTAAAACTCAAACACTTAGAGGAGAGCTAACACCTATTCTTCTCAAACTCTTCCAAAACACAGCAAAGGGATGAACACTCCCAAACTCATTCTATGAGGCCACCATCACCCTGAGACCAAAACCAGACAAAGATGTCACAAAGAAAGAAAACTACAGGCCAATATCACTGATGAACATAGATGCAAAAATCCTCAACAAAATACTAGCAAACAGAATCCAACAGCACATTAAAAGGATCATACACCATGATCAACTG
>NC_041222.1:69685454-69693235 GCF_002837175.3 Physeter macrocephalus
AAAAAAAAATGTCATGAAGAGCCTAGGGGTAGGATGGGAATAAAACACAGACCTACTAGAGCATGGACTTGAGGATATGGGGAGGGGGAAGGGTAAGCTGTGATGAAGTGAGAGAGTGGCATGGACATATACACACTACCAAACGTAGGGTGGATAGCCAGTGGGAAGCAGCCGCATGGCCCAAGATAAGCTAGGTGCCTTGTGCCCACCTACAGGGGTGGGATAGGGAGGGTGGGAGGGAGGGAGACGCAAGAGGGAAGAGATATGGGAACATATGTATATGTATAACTGATTCACTTTGTTGTAAAGCAAAAACTAACACACCATTGTAAAGCAATTACACTCCAATAAAGATGTTAAAAAAAAACGGGTAAAACTAATGTATGGTGTTAGGAGTCAGGCTAGAAGTTTCATTTGGGGAGAGGGGATTAATAATTGAGAAGGTGTATGAGAAGGGCTACTGGGGTGCTAATAATGTTTTATTTCTTGATTAGGTTGTGCTTATATGGTGTGGCCAATTTGTTAAAGCTGTATACTCATGATCTTTTACTTTTCTATGTGCATGTTACACCTCAAAAAACTTTCTCTTCAAAAAAACATGCTTATAAAGAGTTCTCCCCAACTGGTTAAAACAAACAGTGCACATAATATTATAGTCTTGTAATCACTGAACTAGTATATGGTTTCTAAAAAGTGGATAATAAGCAGAGGTTGTGCACTTGTGCATGTGTGTATAAACACACGCACATGCAACATATTCGCAATAGATCCCCACTCAATGTCAGTACCTTTGGCCTTGAGCTATATCTGACCCACATCGGCTATTAGTAAGACAGATTGAAGTGACGTGTCTCAAGGTGACAGAAGATGGTTGAGGTCATCACTTTACAGAGACCCTTGAGTCATCAGCCACCAGAACTGCCACAACGCATTACTGAAATTGCAAGGTATCCCTGCAAGTCGGAGTCATGTGTATGAGAGTGCATAGTAATGAAGTCCCTCTGATCATAAACACCCTTTGCACATATAGAAATGTACCTCTCTGCCCTGATTATTGGCCCTAAATGAAAACAAACAGAACTGGAAACACATGCATTGCTTCTAGCTGTGTGGACGTTGCCAATCATCTGGACTGGACAGTCCGACAGTCTGTCATCTAGTCCAGAAATAAAGAATAAAACTAAGGATTAAATCACTTTTGCTTACATTATTTTTTCCCATTTAGTGGAATTTCTGGAGTTTTATTAACTGTACACATCTTGAAATTCTTATATTCTTAGTTTTCTTTTTCAGGATCAGATCCAAAAGCCACTTTCACTGCTTAACTAGGAACACAAACCAGGCCAGTCTTGCCATATATTGATTTTTTTCTACAATTGTGACAATTTTCCACTTAAGAGACCCTTTCCATTAATTATAGTATGGGAACTTGATATCTATGAGCCCCTATTTTCTGTGTTAGTAGTAAATTGGTCATGGAATGAATATTAAGTGAAAAGTAAGTCCCTGTAATTATGAAAGATAGAAATGCAGAATTTCACTAATAACATATTAAGTGTCCTTTTACAATTCTGTTAAAGACAGAAATAAAGTGGTTAGTTTCAAATAACAGCATACAAATATACAAAACTACAAAATGATAATAGCATCCAAAGGCCCTGTTTACCAATCTGTCTTTCTACTTTTCCCACTAGTTTATTCTAAAGCATAGTTCTAAGTAATTATTCCTGAAATTATTTATAATCCATAAACTATGCATATATGTTCTCACCAATAAAGTTCCTCCCTCTATTTTGACCCTGAAAGGAGAAACTCATTTATGTTTTCATCTTTATATTTTTTTTATTTCCATAATTACAGCCTTACATAAAACTTTGATTAGAACAAGGATTGTAATTTAATGGGACAATTGTATTTCATATTAACTAAGGTTGGATAAGATGAAAAATCTACTTGCCCTTTTTTCCCCTTATACTCTTGTAATTGTTTCTTGGATTGTGTTCTTCACAAGCGAAAAAAATGTGGTATAACATATTCATTTATGAAGATTTCTCTAATAATGAAATAAAGATATCATTGAAGTTGAAGTCTTTCCCAAGTAAAATGGGATGATCATTGAGTTAATAAAGCTTCCAGAACTGGGAACCTTCAGGAGATGGATATTAGTGGCAATCTAATAAGAACTCAGATTTTGGTATCAGATAAAAAAGGCTTTAAATCCTAGAGAAGGCATATGAGTGACTTTGAGCAAGTCAGTCATTCCCAAGTTGAACTAAAACAGAACTCTTCTTCCCTCATTCCCAATCTGGTCCTTCTCTAGTCTTCCCCATGTCAATCAGGTGTGTGTGCTGGGGGGCACAGCCACCCACCCAGTAATCAAGCCAAAAATCTAAGAGTTACCCTTGATTTTTTTCTATTCCTCCTCAATCACTAGCATCCTCAAATATGTCTTCCTCTCTCCCCTTTTTACCATTTTTTAATATGTGAATATTTTTTAATTAAGGATTTACCATTATCAGAATGCACTCCAAATAGTAAATCAAGATACATAATACATTTTAATCAACTAAATCTAGGATTGCCTAATGAACTGTAATTTATTAAACATACTGTGTCCTCGTAAATAACCCTTTTTATCATTATTATCCACACTCAAACTACCATCATACATTGTTTGGATCATTGCAAATACCTCCTAATTTTCTCCATACAATTCATTCTTCACACAGCACCCAGTGTTCTTTTTAAAAATTAAATCAAGCCATTTACTCCCTTGCTCATAACCATCTAATGATTCCCTATCACAAGTCTAATATCCAAATTCCTTAACTAGGCTTACAAAGCTCTACATGATCTCATCCTAATTATATCTTCAATTTCTACCTACAACAGTCTCTTCCTTGCCTATTATGATCCAGCCTCTTTAGTTCTGTCTATAATGCTCTTCCTCCTTTTTGTCCCTCAGATCTCAGCTTAAATGTAACCTTTTCCTTGACCACTCCAAGGGGACACTGAGTTACTGAAAACCATATCACCCTATATTATTTTTTTCTGTTTTTTTTCTACTTCTATAGTTCTCTACTTGACATATAAAATGTGTTCCTTAAATATCTGTCGAATAAATGAAAGAACGTAAGAAAAGCGACTTTGTTACTGTAAAGCGCAGATAATTCTACCCACCTGTCAGGGTTGAAACAGAAATTAAATGGGACAAGATATATACTGTGTTTAGCACAAAGCCTGGAGCAAAATAAGACCTCATAAATGATAGCTATTGGTACTGTTTTTGTTACAATAGGGATTACAGGGGCTTCCCTGGTGGCGCAGTGGTTGAGAGTCCGCCTGCCGATGCAGGGGACACGGGTTCGTGCCCCAGTCCGGGAGGATCTTGCATGCTGCGGAGTGGCTGGGCCCGTGAGCCATGGCCACTGGCCCTGCGCTCCGCAACGGGAGAGGCCACAGCAGTGAGAGGCCCACGTGCCGAAAAAAAAAAAAAAAAAAAAAAAAAAAAAAAGGACTTATTTCCATACACTTGTAAAGGAAACCAGAAAATAGAACACTGCCTATAGAACAAACTTGAATTATTCTATGGTCCATTAAACTCACTCTAAAAACTTTAATATGATTCTGCTTCAGAGGGTTGTCCATGTACAGGCATATAACCACACTATTATAATGCCCAAAGAGCAAATTGCTGGACTCAGCTGCAGCAGTGGTCTTTCCACTGAGAAAGTCTGTACGGTTTTCAACAGCTCTTAGTGCAGCATTCTCCTAAGAAAGGTAAATGCTCTCTCTGCATTGTTTTCTTCCCAGCTGATTCAAGTTGCAAGGCAGATGACTAGGACTCAAATGCTGGATAATACAGGAAAGTAAACTGTGTCATTTCTCTAAGTTTTAGTCAAAATGTGTTCATCAGAAGCAGAGTTAATAGTCCAAACAATAATTTGAAAAAGCACTCAGTTTTCCCAGCTACTTCTGTTCAGCATCTGGTTCCATTATCTCCTTTCCTCCTTTCAATTCGAAGCATTTTTATGCTTCAGATCTTCTTCAGTGTATCATCACTCAGATCTAACACATAAGACACAGGAATTTATATTGAAAATGATATGTATAACAACACTGTGTCCCTGGAGAGGACCTAAGGAAGCAGCTGCAGTTTGTAACATAGCATCAATAAACCTTTTAAGGAAGGGGCCAGAGTTTTCTTTTTCTTTTTTTCCTTTTTTCCCCCCAACTTTATTGAGGAATAATTGACATATATAATTGTATATATTTTTAAGTGTACAACATGATAATTTAATATAATATACATTGTGGGATGATTACCAAGATCAAGATAACTAACACATCCATCACCTCACATTTTTTTGTGTCTGTAGTGAGAATGCTCAAGATCTACTTCAGCAACTTTCAAGTATATAATACTGTGTTATTATAGAATTATGTATAAATATATAATTATTATGTATATACAATATAATTATTAAAATAATTACTATATAGAATTTTATATAAATAGTATAAACAGTTTCATATATGGATTCTTTTACCCAGCGTACTTCTGGGATGCATCAATATTACTAGTTTTTTTTTTGCCTGGCTTCTTTCCATTAAGCTAATCTCTGAGATTTATCAAAGTTCTTTCATATATTAGTAGTCTGTTCCTTTTTATCATAGAGTAATATTTTACTGTGTGGTTTTACTACAATTTATCTATTCATCTGTTGATGAACATTTGTGTTGTTTCGGGGGTTTTTTTAATTATAAAGAAGGATGATTAGGAACATTTATGTACAAATCTTTGTGTGGAACGTGTTTTCATTTTTCTTGTGTAAATACCAAGGAGGAAAATTTTATATGTGGACATTTGACTTTATAAAAACAAATGCCAATTACCTTCATAGTGGTAGCAACATTTGAGAATTCCACGTGTTCTACAAATGCCAACATTTGGTATTGCCACAGTTTTTAATATTAACCATTTTAGTTGTTGTGAAATGGTATCTCATTGGGCTTTCATTTCTCATTTCCCTGATGACTAGTGATATTGAGTACCTTTCCATATGCTTATTAGCCATTATTATCATTTTTGTATGAAGTATCTGTTCAAATATTTTGCATATTTTCTTATAAATTGGGCTACTTGTCTTATTGTTAAGTCGTTAACTGCCCTTTATATATTCTGGATGCAAGATATAAGTATTGTAATTATTTTCAATTTGTGGCTTGCATTTTTGTTTTCTTAATGAGGTATTTTGAAGAGTAGAAGTTTTTCATTTGGATGAAGTTCAACATACTAATTTGTTTCCTTTATGATTTATGGTTTTATGGTTTTTAGGTTGCCCAATCTAAAAAAAAAGTCTTTGCCTACCTCCTCAAGGTCATGATAATTTTCTCTTATAATACACTTTAATTTCTGTAAATAGTATAAGCTAAGTTTAAGCTTCATTCTTTTATATGGATATCTACTTTCAGTTTCATTTGTTGAAAAATTTTCCTCCTTTTCTATTGAATTATTTTGACACTTTTGTCAATAATCAATGATCATTTATGTATTGGTCTCATGCCACTATCACACTGTCTTTTCAGTATGTTTTTTTTCTCTCTGTGATCCAACTTAGTTTCTAATTGTATGTACTCAAAGAGCATGGTTTTTGTTTGTTTGTTTGTACCATCCTCTCTGGTTTTAATCCCACCCAGTTTATTATTTTTAACTTGATGTGTTGTATTTTTCAGCTCTAGAAGTTCTATTTGGCTCTTTTTTTTATATCTTTCCTCTATCTCCTCTTATTTTCACATTTTTGTTTTTTAATTCTTGAGCATATTTACAGTTTTTTTTTCTTTTAGTATAATTGCTTTACAATGGTGTGTCCGTTTCTGCTTTATAACAAAGTGAATCGGTTATACATATACATATGGCCCCATATCTCTTCCCTCTTGCATCTCCCTCCCTCCCACCCTCCCTATCCCACCCCTCTAGGTGGTCACAAAGCACCGAGATCATCTCCCTGTGCTATGCGGCTGCTTCCCACTAGCTATCTATTTTATGTTTGGTAGTATATATATATGCTCATTACACTCTCTCACTTGGTCCCAGCTTACCCTTCCCCCTCCCTGTATCCTCAAGTCCATTCTCTAGTAGGTCTGAATCTTTCTTCCCATCTTGCCCCTAGGTTCTTCTGACTATTTTTCTTTTTTTTTTTTAGATTCCATATAAATGTGTTAGCATACGGTATTTGTTTTTCTCTTTCTGACTTACTTCACTCTGTATGACAGTCTCTAGGTCCATCCACCTCACTACAAATAACTCAGGTTCATTCCTTTTTTATTTTTTATTTTTTTGACATCTTTATTGGAGTATAATTGCTTTACAATGGTGTGTTAGTTTCTGCTTTATAACAAAGTGAATCAGTTATACATACACATATGTTCCCATATCTCTTCCCTCTTGCATCTCCCTCCCTACCACCTTCCCTATCCCACCCATCTAGGTGGTCACAAACCACCTAGCTGATCTCCCTGTGCTATGCGGCTGCTTCCCACTAGCTATCTATTTTATGTTTGGTAGTATATATATGTCCATGCCACTCTCTCACTTTCTCACAACTTACCCTTCCCCCTCCCCATAACCATAAGTCCATGCTCTAGTAGGTCAGTGTCTTTATTCCTATCTTACCCCTAAGTAATTCATGACCTTTTTTTTTTCATTCTTAGATTCCATATATATGTGTTAGGATACGGTATTTCTCTTTTCTTTCTGACTTACTTCACTCTGTATGACAGACTCTAGGTACATCTACCTCGCTACAAATAACTCAATTTCATTCCTTTTTATGGCTGAGTAATATTCCATTGTATATATGTGCCACATCTTCTTTATCCATTCATCTGATGATGGACACTTACGTTGCTTTCATATCCTGGCTATTGTAAATAGTGTTGCAATGAACATTTTCGTACATGACTCTTTTTTTTTTTGCCACATCGCCACATCTTCTTTATCCATTCATCTGTTGATGGACACTTACGTTGCTTTCATATCCTGGCTATTGTAAATAGTGTTGCAATGAACATTTTCGTACATGACTTTTTTTTTTTTTTTTTTTTTTTTTTTGTGGTATACGGGCCTCCCTCTGCTTCCCCTGCATCGGCAGGCGGACGCGCAACCACTGCGCCATCAGGGAAGCCCCATGACTCTTTTTGAATTATGGTTTTCTCAGGGTTTATGCCCAGTGGAGGGATTGCTGGGTCATATGGTAGTTCTATTTTTAGTTTTCTAAGGAAGCTCCATACTGTTCTCCATAGTGGCTGTATCAATTTACATTCCCACCAAAAGTGCAAGAAGGTTCCCTTTTCTCCACACCCTCTCCAGCATTTATTGTTTGTAGATTTTTTGATGATGGCCATTCTGAATGGTGTGAGAGGATATCTCATTGTAGTTTTGATGTTGAGCATCCTTTCATGTGTCTGTTGGCAATCTGCATATCTTCTTTGGAGAAATGTCTATTTAGGTTTTCTGCCCATTTTGGGATTGGGTTGTTTGTTTTTTTGATATTGAGCTGCATTCATTGCTCATATGTTTGGGAGATTAATCCTTTGTCAGTTGCTTCATTGTCAAATATTTTCTCCCATTCTGAGGGTTGTCTTTTCGCCTTGTTTATGGTTTCCCTAGCTGTGCAAAAGCTTTTAAGTTTCATTAGGTCCCATTTGTTTATTTTTGATTTTATGTCCATTTCTCTAGGAGGTGGGTCTAAAAGGATCTTGCTGTGATTTATGTCATA
>NC_041222.1:69694493-69708168 GCF_002837175.3 Physeter macrocephalus
TTGGATTCTGTTTGCTAGTATTTTGTTGAGGATTTTTGCATCTATGTTCATCAGTGATATTAGCCTGAAGTTTTTTCTTTGTGATATCGTTGTCTGGTTTTGGTATCAGGGAGATGGTGGACTCATAGAATGAGTTTGGGAGTGTTCCTCCCACTGCTATAATTTGGAAGAGTTTTAGAAGGATAGGTGTTAGCTCTTCTCTAAATGTTTGATAGAATTCGCTTGTGAAGCCATCTGGTCCTGGGCTTTTGTTTGTTGGAAGATTTTTTTTTTTTTTTTTTTTTTTTTTGCGGTACGTGGTCCTCTCACTGTTGTGACCTCTCCCATTGCAGAGCACAGGCTCCGCACACACAGGCTCAGCAGCCATGGCTCACAGGCCCAGCCGCTCCACGGCATGTGAGATCTTCCCAGACTGGCGCACGAACCCGTGTTCCCTGCATCAGCAGGCGGACTCTCAACTACTGCGCCACCAGGGAAGCCCTGTTGGAAGATTTTTAATCACAGTTTCATTTATCAGTTTATTTTATCTTCTCAAAGAACTAATTTTCAGTTTTATTGATCTTTGCTATCGTTTCCTTCATTTCTTTTTCATTTATTTCTGATCTGATCTTTATGATTTCTTTCCTTCTGCTAACTTTGGGTTTTTTTTGTTCTTCTTTTTCTGATTGCTTTAGGTGTAAGTGTAGGCTGTTTATTTGAGATGTTTCTTTCTTAAGGTAGGCTTGTATAGCTATAAACTTCCCTCTTAGAACTGCTTTTGCTGCATCCCATAGGTTTTAGGTCTTTGTGTTTTCATTGTCACTTGTTTCTAGGTATTTTTTGATTTCCTCTTTGATTTCTTCAGTGATCTCTTGGTTATTAAGTAGTGTGTTGTTTAGCCTCCATGTGTTTGTATTTCTTACAGATATTTTCCTGTAATTGATACCTAGTCTCATAGCACTGCGGTCAGAAAAGATACTTGATATGATTTCAATTTTCTTAAATTTACCAAGGCTTGATTTATGACCCAAGATATGATCTATCCTGGAGAATGTTCCATGAGCATTTGAGAAGAATGTGTATTCTTTCGTGTTTGGACGGAATGTCCTATAAATATCAATTAAGTCCATCTTGTTTAATGTATCATTTAAAGCTTGTGTTTCCTTATTTATTTTCATTTTGGATGATCTGTCCATTGGTGAAAGTGGAGTGTTAAAGTCCCCTAGTATGATGGTGTTACTGTCGATTTCCTCTTTTTAGAGTTGTTAGCAGTTGCCTTATGTATTGAGGTGCTCCTATGTTGGGTGCATAAATATTTACAATTGTTATATCTTCTTCTTGGATTGATCCCTTGATCATTATGTAGTGTCCATCCTTGTCTCTTGTAACAATATTTACAATTGTTATATCTTCTTCTTGGATTGATCCCTTGATCATTATGTAGTGTCCTTCGTTGTCTCTTATAATAGTCTTTGTTTTAAAGTCTATTTTGTCTGATATGAGAATTGCTACTCCAGCCTTCTTTTGATGTCCATTGGCACGGAATTTCTTTTTCCATTCCCTCACTTTTAGTCTGTATGTATCCCTTGGTCTGAAGCGGGTCTCTAGTAGACAGCATATATACGGGTCTTGTTTTTTTATCCATTCAGCCAGTCTATGTCTTTTGGTTAGAGCATTTAATCCATTTACTTTTAAGGTAGTTATTGATATGTATGTTCTTATTACCATTTTCTTAATTGTTTTGGGTTTATTATTGCAGGGCTTTTCCTTCTCTTGTGTTTCCTGCCTAGAGAAGTTCCTTTAGCATTTGTTGTAAAGCTGGTTTGGTGGTGCTGAATTCTGTTAGCTTTTGCTTGCCTCTAAAGCTTTTAATTTCTCCGTCAAATTTGAATGAGATACTTGCTGGGTAGTGTAATCTTGGTTGTAGGTTTTTCTCCTTCATCACTTTAAATATGTCCTGCCACTCCCTTCTGGCTTGCAGAGTTTCTGCTGAAAGATCGGCTATTAACCTTATGGGGATTCCCTTATGTGTTATTTGTTGGTTTTCCCTTGCTGCTTTTAATATTTTTTCTTTGTATTTAATTTTTGATAGTTTGATTAATATGTGTCTTGGAGTGTTTCTCCTTGGAATTTTCCTGAATGGGACTATCTGTGCTTCCTGGACTTGATTAACTATTTCCTTTCCCATATTAGGGAAGTTTTCAACTATAATCTCTTCAAATATTCTCTCAGTCCCTTTTTTTTCCTCTTCTTCTTCTGGGACCCCTATAATTTGAACGTTGGTGCATTTAATGTTGGCCCAGAGTCTCTGAGACTGCCCTCAATTCTTTTCATTCTTTTTTCTTTATTCTGCTCTGCAGTAGTTATTTCCACTATTTTATCTTCCAGGTCACTTATCTGTTCTTCTGCCTCGGTTATTCTGGTATTGATTCCGTCTAGAGAATTTTAAATTTCATTTATTGTGTTGTTCATCTCTGTTTGTTTGCTGTTTAGTTCTTCTAGGTCCCTGTTAAACCTTTCTTGTATTTTCTCCATTCTATTTCCAACATTTTGGATCATCTTTACTATCATTATTCTGAATTCTTTCTCAGATAGACTGCCTATTTCCACTTCATTTGTTAGGTCTCGTGGGGTTTTACCTTGCTCCTTCATCTGCTGTGTGTTTCGTTGTCTTCTCATTTTGCTTAACTTACTGTATTTGGGGTCTGCTTTTCACAGGCTGTAGGTTCGTAGTTTCCATTGTTTTTGGTGTCTGTCCCCAGTGGCCAAGGTTGGTTCAGTGGGTTGTGTAGGACCAGTATCCTGAACTTGGCTCTCCCACCTCAGAGGCACAGCCTTGACACCAGGCTGGAGCACCAAGAGCCTGTCCTCCCCATGGCTCATAATAAATGGGAGGAAAAAAAGAAAGAAAGAAAGAAGAAGATAAAATCAAATCAAATAAAGTAAAATAAAATAAAATAAAGTTATTAAAATAAAAAATAATTATTAAGAAAAAAAATTAAGTAATTAAAAAAAAAAAACGGACAGACAGAACCCTAGGTCAAATGGTAAAAGCAAAGCTATACAGACAAAATCACACACAGAAGCATACACACAAAAAGAGAAAAAGGGAAATATATATATATATCTCATTGCTCCCAAAGTCCACCTCCTCAATTTGGGATGATTTGTTGTCTATTTAGGTATTCCATAGATGCAGAGTACATCAAGTTGATTGTGGAGATTTAATCCGCTGCTCCTGAGGCTGCTGGGAGAAATTTCCCTTTCTCTTCTTTGTTCACACAGCTCCCAGGGTTCAGCTTTGGATTTGGACCCGCCTCTGCATGTAGGTCACCTGAGCGTGTCTGTTCATCACTCAGACAGGACAGGGTTTAAGGAGCAGCTGCTTCGGGGGCTCTGTCTCACTCAGGTCGGGTTGGGGGGGAAGGGAGGGGTACAGAGTGTGGGGCAAGCCTGCGGCGGCAGAGGCCAGCATGACGTTGCACCAGCCTGAGGCGTGCCGTGTGTTCTCCCGGGGAAGTTGTCCCTGGATCACGGGACCCTGGCAGTGGCGAGCTGCACAGGCTCCCGGGAGGGGAGGTGTGGAGAGTGACCTGTGCTTGCACACAGGCTTCTTGGTGGCGGCAGCAGCGGCCTTAGCGTCTCATGCCCGTCTCTGGAGCTCCTTTAAGCGGTGCACGTAATCCCCTATCCTCGCTCCCCAGGAAACAAAGAGGAAAGAAAAAGTCTCTTGTCTCTTCGGCAGCTCCAGACTTTTTCCCGGACTCCCTCCCGGCTAGCTGTGGCGCACTAGACCCTTTCAGGCTGTGTTCGCGCCGCCAGTCCTCTCCCTGCGATGCGACCTCCAAAACCTGAGCCTCAGCTCCCAGCCCCTGCCCTTCCCGGCGGGTGGTCAGACAAGCCTCTCGGGCTGGTGAGTGCTGGTCGGCACCACTCCTCTGTGCGGGAATTTCTCTGCTTTGCCCTCCGCACCCCTGTTGCTCGGCTCTCCTCCGTGGCTCTGAAGCTTCCCCCTCCGCAGTCTCCGCCCGCGAAGGGGCTTCTAGTGTGTGGGAACCTTTCCTCATACACAGCTCCCTCCCACTGGTGCAGGTCCCGTCCCTATTCTTTTGTCTCTGTTTATTCTCTGATGTACTTGTGGGGAGGAAGGTGATCTCCGCGTCTTACTCTTCTGCCATCTTGAAGCTCCTCTACAGTAGTTTTGTTTTTTTTTAATAAATCTTTTTTTGTTTATAAATTTATTTGTTTATTTTTGGCTGTGTTGTGTCTTCGTTACTGCATGAGGGCTTTCTCTAGTTGCAGCAAGCGGGGCGGGCTTAGTTGCTCCGCAGCATGTGGGATCTTCCTGGACCAGGGCTTGAACCAGTGTCCCCTGCATTGGCAGGTGGATTCTCAACCACTGTGCCACCAGGAAAATCCTACAGTAGTTGTTTTAAAGTCTTTGTCTGCTAATCCCATCATACTTGTCATCTATGAATCTGTTTCTATTAACTGATAATTGTTCTTCTGATTATAGGTCATATTTTCCTGCCTTTCATTTCTAGTAAATTTTGGCTGGGTGCTTTTGAATTCTGGGTTTTCCTGTCTTTCTTTAAAGAACGAGCTTTGTTTCAACAAGCAATTAAGTAATTTTTGGATTAACTTTATCCTTTCAGGGCTGGTGTAAAGTAGCCTTTACTTTAGTTATAGTTTAGCACTTCTACTAAGGTGAGACTTTTCTATAGTCTACAGAATGCCCCAGGTGTCTATGATGGTCTCTCTACTCTGGTTGGACAGATCTCCAATATTTTCCATTCTGGAGCAAACTCAGCTATCATTCACCCAGCAGCTCTCCAACAGATATTTGCTTAGTCTTGCAGAATTTCATCATACATACACATAGTTTAGTTTTGAACAACAAGCTCAATGGGACCCCTATATAGATTTATGGAACTTTATTTACTTCTTGCTCTGAAAATACCACCTGCCTTCTCTCTATATATTTTAATCTTTGTCTTTTTAAATGATCAATGCTTCCCTTATGTTATCCCTTCCTGCACTGTAATCTGGGAAACACCTCTAGGCAGAAAACCAGGGTGATTTTAGTTCTCATCTTGTTTGTTTCCTTTCTCTTCTGAACTAGTCTATTGTTGCCTATTGTCTAATATCTGCAATCAAATGTTTCATATATTTTGCCCAGTTTTCTAGCTTTAAGGTAGGGAACTCAAGTCTAGTTTCAGTTACACTAACATGACCAGAATTGGGAGTCCCTAATTATACTGTTATATATGTGTCATTTTTCAAAATTGTCTGCTAGGTACATGAAATAATTTTTTTTTTTTTTTTGCGGTACACGGGCCTCTCACTGTTGTGGCCTCTCCCGTTGTGGGGCACAGGCTCCGGATGCACAGGCTCAGAGGCCATGGCTCACAGGCCCAGCCGCTCCATGGCATGTGGGATCCTCCCGGACCGGGGCACGAACCTGTGTCCCCTGCATCAGCAGGCGGACTCCCAACCACTGCGCCACCAGGGAAGCCCTGAAATAATTTTATAATTTAAAAAATATACACAACAAACTATTGGTCATTCTACATGTTAAGCCAAAGTGAAGATGATACTAAAAGCTGATTTTGAGGTAAAATGTCATACATTTCTCTCTCCTATTGTTAGCCATTAGAAATTTTGACCTTGGAGAGATATGTTTTTAAGTTTTACACAAGTATGACATGCAAGAAAAAAGTTTTTTAGACATGCTTACCAGTGTGGTTAAAATCATTATTGTCTGCTTCCTGTTCCTATCTCAATAATTCCATTCTTCATGGCTGTAATACTAGTTTTCATCTGCGGATTTATGAAAAATGCAGGCTGGGCACCCAAGCAGAAAAAGAAAGTTGTGTTCGAAGCCAAATCCCCAGTGTAGAGGAATCATCTCAAAACCATGCAGCAGGTTTCAATACAATTCATAGCTACTGACATTTTATAGACCAGGAAGATTCAAGCTTAACCAGCATAGAGAAAGTAATATATTCTCTCCTTTTGTAGAAAGCTGCATATAATATATCTCTGAAGACAGGGTTGAGATTATCACCATGTTCTTCTATGGATAAATATAGGAGCTCACTTTCTGAGGCTGTGGCATAGTTAGCAGGCAATAAATTCACATAATGGTAAAAAAAAATGCTACTTGTAGAGAAAAAACATTGACACTGTATTTCAGTGCAGTGCACTATAGTGTGCTGATTTAAAGAGATGGTTTCTCAGTACCTTACACTTTGTGAACTCATGTTTCCTGTCCTGCAGTCTAGCTGATCCACCAAGGGTGAGGGTTTTTTTGGGGGGGGGATGGGGGTGCAAAACACATATTCATTTGAAGCGTGATTGGCATTTAATGAAAGACTGATGACAAATGAATGCATCAGGGCTTAATGTTATGTACCTTATCCCCCGGCGCACTGTCTTCTGATTTCTGCCTTCATAAACTTAGCTCAATATTTTATTTCTGCACAATGAAGTTTGTCTCAATAAAATTAGTGCCTGCAATTAGCTTTCTCAGCAACGATGAGCCAGCAGTAATGTGGGGATTTTGTACTAATAGCTGAAAGTGTAGCATCAGCTGATGCCTCTTGAAAAGGTGCTACTGTGTGTAGACCCTGAACTAGCTCATCAGGCTAGTGGATCAATCTCTGCAGATTCCAGAACCCCAAAACATTTACCACTCATAGAAGCATAGATCTATTACCTTATTTTATACAATGAGTAGCATTTATTGAAATTTACTAGGTGTGGGCTTCCCTGGTGGCGCAGTGGTTGGGAGTCCGCCTGCCGATGCAGGGGATACGGGTTCGTGCCCCGGTCCGGGAGGATCCCATATGCCGTGGAGTGGCTGGGCCCGTGAGCCATGGCCGCTAAGCCTGCGCGTCCGGAGCCTGTGCTCCGCGACGGGAGAGGCCACAGCAGTGAGAGGCCAGCGTACCACAAAAAAAAAAAAAAAAATTTACTAGGTGGCAGGCATTATACAAATGTTTTATGTACACTCTATCTTACTGTCACAAAAAGCTAACTCACAAAAGTTTTAAGCTAAACACAAAACTAAACTAGTATGAGATTATGAGAGGCTAGTGAGTGCTCATTTGGGGTGGGAGTGTGAGTAGCCTGATGATATCATGGAACTTATAACCAAAGCTAACATGGGAGCAGGGCAGTGGTTTCAGCATTGGCTTAAACCCCAATCAATTTTGCAGCCATCTTGAGAATCAATGGAGCTGCCTGACAGTTTCTCAGCTACAGAGAATGAATGAAATATGGTGCTGAGGTACTTGCCAATATTCTCTGGTAAGTTTACTTATGTCACTGGAGTAGAAAAACAAACAAACAAATTCCTTTCCTCTTCCCTCTTCTTGGCACCAAAAGCTTAATCTTTGCATAGTTAGATATTCTTCTACTTTTAGGAGAAAGAAGGTGAGTTCTCTTGGCAGTACACATGGATTTCTCCATGTTAGAGTGTGCACTTGACCCATTTTATGTTATTTCCCCTGATAGCCAAATAGCTAATTAAAAAATAAGAAGTTAAATCCAATGACATTCATCCAGCAAGGAGCCCAAATCTAAAAAATGCACTTTGTTGGTTTAGACCATAAAAGTAAATACAATGCAGGTTTTGTCTTCAGGAAGCATCCAGTTTAACAGATGGGGACAGTAGGGTACAATATAAAACTATGTTTTTAATGTGAGAAAACTATATCTATGGGCTCAAAAAAGAGAAATAAAAATATAAGAACCTTCCTGTTGGTGAATTTGGAAGCTCTTCAGAATTGCGTTTGAAATGAATCTCACAGTGAACATAGTAAGTTAACCAATAGAGCACATGGAGGAGAACGTCAGATGGAGAGAATGGTATGAACAAATACACAGAAGCAGGACATTGGAAAACAGTCACTAACTTAGAAAGCTTTCTAAGAGTTCAGTATTCAAATGAACACATCGGCAGCCAGAAGCTTTTCAGATTTATATTAGTATGTTTTAACTTTATTCTGATCGGTTCATCTTGTTTTCTATTATTAATCCTTCTTATTAGTCCTAATACTTAGTCCTAACTTGGCAGATACACTCAACAAATTGATCAGATTGAGAATAATTTCAACTGTTTGTCATTGTCGAATTTTTGTTCAGTGTTCTGTATGCAAGGCCCTACATTTGCTATATTTATGGAAATGACAGACATGATACAACAAAGCCCCTGAACAGGAAAATCCAACTAAACACAATCAATATCTATCAAACCATCAACCCACATCTTTTGTTCTATTCTCACATATGGTGAGGCTTCTAATGCACTCAAAACTAACCCTGAAGCACACTAAACAATGGCTAGTTATGCCAATGAAGCTTGCAAAGATATATGAAAGATGTTACTTAATCAAAGGGCTGTAATCACCAAAAATGCACTTTAAAATATCATGTTTAGATCTACAAAGACTGAGAGTGTACAGATTATTTTTAGTAATTTTCAGAACCCAAACAGCCTCTACTCCTAAGATTTTGGAGCACATAAAGGGAAAAGATAGATAGATAGATAGATATGTAAGGTATATAAAATATATAAACATGTAAAATATCCACCACTTTAGAGTGCATTGCTGGTTTTGATAATACACTTAGAAAAGATATTACCATTGGGGAAAACTGGATGAAGTTTACAAGGGACCTCTCTGTATTATTTTGCAACAATTTGTAAAGCTATAATTATTTCAAAATAAAAATTAAAAATATGCATTACCAATCTTCCAAGGATCAATGCTAAATTTAACTGAAGGAAAGAAACTGTGCTTAAAGAAAGAAATAAAAACCCACAATGTGCTTCTTCCCTCACCTTTTTGTCTATAAGAAATAGTAGGTTCTGAAAGCAGGATCCGCTTGTGATAGGGGACAGAATACTGCCTCTTTTCATTCTCTGTGGTTAAGTATATTATTTGAACTGCTTACTGAACATCCCAGGGGAGAGTTATTTCTTGTTAGCTTTATTCCTCTGGCAGCATCTTAAGAACACTGCTTACTTTTCTCCCTCAAGAGAGTTCTCTGGCTATTCTTTGAAGGGCTTAACCTCAATGTCAAGGACAAAGTGATTGGCAAAGGCTAGGCTTAAGGCCAGACTGCAGAGCTGGAATGGAAAAACAATGTAACTTCCTAAAAATGGGTAGGCCACTTCCATGACCTTAGCGCTCTTCATTTTCAGCTTCAAAATTCCAGGGTCTATCATGCTCATTGAAGTTGCCAGTGTACCTCCTGGAGTGTACTGATTTATATCTCACTCAGATCTCAAAGATGCAATTATGCATGTATTACATTCTGGGCCTTAGCTCTTGATTCACCTCTGTAGCCAGGAATTATGGAGACACTGGTATTGGCAGACACTTTGGAGCCCTATCAAGTTGGGCAGTTTTGTAGCAATGGTCTTTCAAGCTGGCTTTTCCTACTTCTTTCTCTTTAGTATTTCTGGGAGTTACATCAAGCTTCAGGTAGTTAGGAGCTAGTTATCAATGCATGTCACCATTCTAAAAAAGTGTATAGCCATTTAATATGATGCTTTGGTAAGTGAAAAATAATATTAAATTATACCAGTCAAATTGTGTTTTCACAAATGGCACAGGATCTACCCATTCCTTTACTTCAACTTCTTTGTGACCAAGAAAATAGAGTCATTTCTGGAGATGCCACCTCAGGTGAGGAGAGGTTGAGGGGCAAATACTCTAGCTTCTTCTTTCCTCTGCCCTCTAATTTCTTCTTGGTGTCTGCCATTAGCTCAGACCACAGTTGCACGTAATAAACAGATGCATGGATAAATGAATTATGCATGCTTGTGCAATAGACCATATTAATATCCACCATTCCACAATCTTTGTACACTTTGTGATTAACAGACCGGGCACAATTCACCCCTGGTGACTGGAAAAACCAGATAAGAAGGTAGAAAGAAAGATGCACAGTTAACTGGAATTCGCAGCCCCAAGTTGCAAATGGTATACCAAAGGCCTCATAAGCTCTTAATGACATAGTTTTTAAGCACTGGAGGCCGTTAAATCATGATTTCTACTAATACAATTAAGAAATTTTAAAATGATCTGGTAAAGACCAAGACAGGGATACGGGCACTCCTTGAAACTAATGTTAACTAATGTTACTACCACATTTCTGTTCTTCAGTCATGCGCGCGTGTGTGTGTATACACATGCAAGAGTGTTTGTTATCTTATCATCACATAACTATTTTATTCCTTGCGTTCTTGCTGGTGATCACCTTCAGTATGTCCCAACACTAGGTATATTTCTTAGTTACTGTCTTTGCAGTGTTTCTCAAACTTCAAGAAAACTTATTCAACCTCAGTTGATTATATAGAAACGTGCATATATATATATATATATATATATATAAAAATGTGCATATATGTATATATATACGTATATATAAAACGTATCTGTATACATATATATAAAACGTGCATATATGTATACGTATATATAAAACATTTTTATTTTATAATATTTCATATAAAATTATAGTATTGTATAATAGTTTAATTAATTTTATATTAATTAATTAATAATATTTAATTAACTAATATTAATCACAACATTTTAAATTATAGAAAACATTTAGGCTCTCCAGTCAAAAAAATGCAGTCATTTTACTCCACTCAGAATAGATGTACTTACATTTTACATTATGGCTATAATGACGTCAGTTTGAAACTTTATTTCAATCTGCTGTAAAGGATGCTCCATTATATGAGAAACAGGACCCTTAAGAAAGGGCTTAGAAAGAAATCCTTCCATAATTCTCATTTTCTGGCTATTTCAATCCATTACCAATTGAAGCAGGCTATTAGAGTAATGCTATTGAACAATAAATGGGAGGTGAATACACAAACAATTATAATTTATTCAGCACCTATTATGTGCCTTTCTTTTTCTTTTGCTATGAAGTGCACACATTTATTTTGACGGGTTAAACAATGAAACTAAAAATATAGAACTACTGAGATACGGGTTATATTCTGAGGGATCAGAGTAGCACCAGAGACACCAGGAATTATCTCAGAAATTATAAAACCAACATCCTCATTTTACTAGCAAGAAAATTGAGGTCCAAATAAAACTACAGAAAGAATTTTTGTATACTCTATGCAATTATTCTTACTTATTCACTCTGCATCTACTGTCCCCCTGACACATGTAAACATACGAGCTATCTAGGACCCCTCTTTCCATCATGAGGCTATTATTCCTTTCTTGCCCTTAATTTAAGCCAATTCTAAACTCAATAAACATTTATTGAGTAACTTACACTTACTACAATATGCCTGGAACTTTTCTAGGATATTGAGAAACCTCGATGTACCAAAATACAGCCTTTTGGAACACCAAAACATCACAGCTAGAAGAAAATATGGATATATATGTATATATGCATATATATATAATTTTATGTATATGTATATACATTCTGAGAGAGAATCACAGAACACTGATGATTGCTAGATTTATGGGAAATATGAAATGAGTAAACACATGGGAAGGAAATTTACCTTATGCTTAAAAAATAATGACTATAATATTGGAAGAAATGCTTGAAACTATAATAGGAAGGGAGGAAACGGATATATTTATTTTTTGAGTAGACTTCAGGTAAGGATGCTAAACAGAAGCACGTATGTTGCCATCTCCCCAAATCCACCTGCACTCACAGCAGACCTCGCTGCTGGAGGACAACAGAATTTTGGGCTTCATTCAGACTCAGTTCCATGATTTTTCTTGAGACATTTCTCTAGGCAGCTACTAATATAAACTGAGGGCGCCTCATGAAATGGAAACTTTGGTCCCAGGAATTAATCCATTCAACAAATGTGCTGAACAACTATGTGTCAGGAATATTTCTTATTTTTGAAGATGATGAGATAATAAGACAGTGTTCATGAACTCCTAGAGATCACAAGTTTATGAAACAGACATGTAGGGCAATCAGAGCACAGAGTGGCAAATATTGGTTGACGTGCAGTGTTGCAGGACAGAGTAAAGGAAATGGCTATATTTGGAGATACGAAAAAGGTGTCACGGAAAGAGTGATCTGTGAGTGGTGCCTTAGAGGATGAATGAGAACGAATCAAGCAGACAAGAAGACACAGGAGCAAAACACATACAATGCATTGACTTATTTAATCACGTAGCAAGTTCAAGGAAGTGTTAAGAATTTACAATGGGGAGAGAACAGAATAAGCTAGGTGGGAGAGAGCAGTGAAATATAAGGGTGGAAAGGAAAGGTCCTGACTCAATCATCGCACAGACACACACATTCTGTGTGCAGGGAAACTACAACAATTGGCTGGTGGTGTCAGAGAGAGTGTTCCTGGGTTCTGCCTGCTCAATCTCACTCTATCCAGACTTGAGGATGAGTAAGAAGATGCTCATAGAAGGAGCAGAAAAAAAGGGGGGCTTCAAAAAGGGCAATAGAAGCTGCCTTTATTCAAGAGAATACTGTTTCCAGGCATGAAAGGTGACATGGAGATGCAAGTGTAGTGGAGCCCAAATAGATGTGGTTTGCTGCATGAAGCTCCACAAAAAACAAATCAAATTGATAAATTCCCACATTCTAGGAAGAAATTTTGCATAAAAAAGACATTAATGATTTGAGATATAAGGTGATTTTGAGGCAGCAACTTTCAAACTGCACTTAAAAAACTTACATGTCTCTCCTGTAAAATGTGTATTTCTGAAAAGAAAACTATCCTTCTGAAAAGATGGGGATGTGAGTAACAGCCCTGCCTCAATCCCTCTTCTGTACAAATTGCACTGAGACCAGGAACCCAAGGCCAGAAGACTCCTGCCAACAATAAACTAAAAATATACTTTTCCCTTGTTGGCTTAGCCTAATGTATCATTGTGGAATGTAATTTCTCTTGAGGGTAGTTCCAGGAAAACAGATACCTCAAAGCCAGGAACACACTGGTGCTCAATGAATATTTCTGGAATAAATAAATGGTTGAATTTTTGGCCACAAATTTTTTTTATTGAAGTATTGTTGATTTACAATGTTGTATTAATTACTGCTGTACAGCAAGGTAATTCAGATATATATGTATATATTTTATATATATTCTTTTCCATTATGGTTTATCATAGGATATTGAATATAGCTCTCTGTGCTATACAGTAGGACCTTGTTGTTTATCCAGTCTATGTATAAAAGCTTACATCTGCTAACCCCAACCTCCCACTCCATCCCTCCCCCAAACCCCTCCTCCTTGGCAAACACCATTCTGTTCTCTATGTCCATGATTCTGTTTCTGTTTCATAGATAGGTTCATTTGTGTCATATTTTAGATTCCACATATAAGTGATATCATATGGTATTTGTCTTCTCTTTCTGACTACTTCACTTAGTATGATAATCTCCAGTTGCATCCATGTTGCTGCAAATGGCATTATTTCATTCTTTTTTTATGCCTGAGTAGTATTCCATTGTAAATATGTATCACATCTTTATCCATTCATCTGTTGATGGTCATTTAGGTTGTTTCCATGTCTTGACTATTGTGAATAGTGCTGCTATGAACATAGGGGTGCATGTATCTTTTTGAATTATAGTTTTGTCTGGATATATGCCCAGGAGTGGGATTGCTGGGTCATATGGTAATTCTATTTTCAGTTTTCTGAGGAACCTCCAT
>NC_041222.1:69708451-69727614 GCF_002837175.3 Physeter macrocephalus
CTTTCTGACTGGTGTGAGGTGATACCTCATTGTAGTTTTGATTTGCATTTCTCTAATAATTAGCGATGTTGAGCATCTTTTCATGTGCCTATTGGCCATCTGTATTTCTTCTTTGGAGAAATATCTCTCTAGGTCTTCTGCCCATTTTTCGATTGAGTTGTTAGTTTTTTTGTTGTTGAGTCATATGAGCTGTTTGTATATTTTGGAAATTAAGCCCATGGTCGTCACATCACTTGCAAATATTTTCTCCTATTCTGTAGGCTGTCTTTTCATTTTGTTTATGGTTTCCTTTGCTGTGCAAAAGCTGGTAAGTTTGATTAGGTCCCATTGGTTTCTTTTTATTTTTATTGCTTTGGGAGACTGACCTAAGAAAACATTGGTAGGTTTATGTCAGAGAATGTTTTGCCTATGTTCTCTTCTAGGAGTTTTATGGTGTCATGTCTTATGCTTAAGTCTTTAAGCCATTTTAAGTTTATTTTTGTATATGGTGAGAGCCAGGAACACACTGGTGCTCAATAAATATTTCTGGAACAAATAAATGGTTGAAATTTTTTACCTCAAAATTTTGATTTATAATTTTGTAAAAGGCACACCCTCCAAACAGAGGAAGTACTTTAAGCTGCTATGGTTCTATCACACTTACCATGATTAAATTTCCTACCCTTTCTAAGAGTCTGGTTTGATAAGGAGGGACCAAGGACTCTGGACAAGAACAAGAGGGAGACACAGTTAAACAAGAGGGGCAGTGGTGATTGCAGGGCTCCTTCACTTAATAAAAACAAACAACATCAAAATCTAACTCTACCCCTAAGAAATTACTTTTGTTTAACTGACCATATATTCTATATCTATGTAATGAGCATTCAAATTTATTCAAGGTTGCATGATAGATGCTGTGGAGGGCTTCAAAAGTATAGCACCGTCCCTGCTACATTTATTATTGACTTTTTTATATACTTTTATATACTTTTTCCTCCTCACTCTCTTTTTCTAATAACATAATCTTGATTTTCCCTTTGAAACCACCCCCTTATCCACTCTCAGTCATAGTAGTATTGGTGCAATTAATCCTTTCTTCTTTATTTAAAGGACAGACTTGAAACCTGTGTATAGTAAATCACTGTCTTCCATTCTGTTGCCCCAGTAATAGGTTTTTGATATGAGATGCATATCAAAAGATGCCAGCTACGGAGAATATTAATTCTGTGACTCTAGTTGAAACTATTAGAGAAGAGAAGTTAAAATGTGAGGATATAAGCCTGGAGGTGCTGAGGGGACACCCTGAGGGAAGAGTGTGTCCCAGAAGGAAGCCAGCATTAGAAAACCAAAGCAAGATAGATGTTAAGAAACAGTTTCTTGATGCCACTTTTGAAAACGTAGATTAATCCACCATGAAGTTTTCAGTTGTATAACCAATGTATGAATTTTGTTGTTGTTATTCTACACCTGTTGGATTGTCTGTCATTTGTAACCAAAAATATTTTTTTCTGTTAGAGCAACTGTAATAAAATTCAAAATGCAGTGATTACATTTGGAAGGGTGAATGGGTAAAGAAGCACAAAGAAAGTAGAATTCTACTCTCATTGTGAGTTTGGGAAGCTGTCCTGGAAAAAAATTGGCATTTGATATTTTTTGATGATGAGTAGTATCATGATGGGGGTAGAGGAAGTTAACCTAACTTAGAAGACACAGTGAAATTAAAGAAACTAGAGTGGAAAAGTGCAGAGTATAAGTAGATATAGAGGGAAAATAACATTTTAAATATGGCATTTTGAAAGGGAGAGCAAGATGAGGAATAGGAATATGGAAACTGAAGCAAGAAAGAATCCCTTAAGATCTGGAACTCATATTATGAAATGCACAAACCTTGGCTGAATGAAGCTTAGTTTGGTTTCAAAATGATATAAGTTAAAGTACAAAGTATTCTGACAGCAACAACAACAAAAATCTATTCTATTGGGATAAAAGTAACAGAACCACAAAGAAAGTGCACCAAAATATTGTCTTTTTTTTTTGGCCATGCCACATGGCTTGTGGGATCTCAGTTCCCCAACCAGGGACAAGGCAGTGAAAGCACCGAATCCTAACCACTAGAGCACCAGGGAACTCCCCAAAATATTGTCTTTTTTTGTTTGTTTGTTTTTGTTTTTGCGGTACGCGGGCGTCTCACTGCTGTGGCCTCTCCCGTTGCGGAGCACAGGCTCCGGACGCGCAGGCTCAGCGGCCATGGCTCACGGGCCCAGCCGCTCCGCGGCATGTGGGATCTTCCCGGACCGGGGCACGAACCCGTGTCCCCTGCATCGGCAGGCGGACTTGCAACCACTGCGCCACCAGGGAAGCCCCAAAATATTGTCTTTAATGCAATCCTATTCAGATGATTATTTTTCAAAGAGATTTCAGAGGCTTTATGAAGTATCTTCTGACATCTTCTCTGCACTTAAAATATATTAAATTAGAGGTATAACAGAATGTGTATCACTCACATCACCTTCTAAAGAAAACTTGCCCCAAGAAAGTCACCATGGAAGGAAATCCTCACATGCCCCAATTTCCCATTGCTGTAGCTGATTGCACAAAGCGAGGGCCTCTAACTCAAGGTGACCCAATACATGAGTGAGTGGTTGACCTTTGCTCCTTGCCTAAAAGAAAATCTGATCTGGTTTCACAAGTATTTAAAGTGGGCAACATAATGGAGCTTTCTCAGTCATTAGTAGGGGGTGAAAATAAAAGATATCATCCGATTAAGTTGGGGCAAGAAATTTCATGGAGAGTCAAAATCATGGTTACGGGTTAGGTCAAGTCATGTGGGAAAGCAAACTACACGTAAGGAGTCGAACTTGGTAGTTAGTGGAGACAAAGAAAGCAAATGTGATGTTTAACAGGATTATATTAATAGTGAAACACAAGAGTAAAGATCAATGTCTTCTGGCTGAGCTGTGGAGATGAGAGCTGCTCTCAATCCCAGAATGACTATGTAGTCTCTATTACTGGCAGGTTTAGGCCTTGATAGTTCCCATGAAATGCTTTCTCCCACTTGTGCTTTTATAGTAACTCCTGTTTTCTTGAGCTAGTTGGAGTGGATCTTTTTTCCTTACATTTAAACAAGTTTTAATATATAAACACATTTACTTAGACATGTGAACACATATTAAATGTCTTCAGTATGATATAAAGTTCATTATGAAAAATGAGAAAAACATTTTCCTTTCAGGACAAGTGAAAAATGCATCCTTAAGAAACCCCAAATTTCAGTAACAAATATTCTGCCAGATATATTTTGCTGAATTTCTGGGAAGAACTAGATTTTTAGAATTGTGTTGGGCATGTTTTATCCCAACTATTGCCCTATTCACCATGGCCTTTAATGCCATCCAAATTCAATCACGGTAGATTTGATCACGTTTCTAGGATCAAGGATAGCAATACTGTCAAATGATAAGAACAACAAAAACAAACAAAATTAAATGTGAAATAAGCGTTCCGATTACTTTTAAGTTCCTTTGTTCACAGTGAATAAAGCAGGCAACTTTTAATGTAGGTATGAATTGTTACTGGTCTTGAGTGATTTCTCCTTTATTCTCACAACATAGTCAGGACTACTATCATAATTCTGTGATCACAAAACCCACTGCATAAGGGACATGATTAAAGAAGATAGAGGCGGGGCAAGAGGTCTGTGACTCCATATATTTATTATAGTGGTATAAAAAAATTATACCTGGTATACATATGGTTTATTATCTTTCATCTATTTATAAAATAGCTGGTGTGACCAGCAGAATATAAAACCATTTGTTGAATTCATGGCAGTTTTTGTGTCCTGATGTACTTTCCCAAACAAAGGTTGCTGAAAGTTACACCTACTAATACATATGTATACAAAGAATTAACTGCTGAAAGATCACTGATCTTTAAAGGCAACATTCAGCATCTCAAAATGTTTCCTGATTTTTTTAAAAAAGAAGAATCATTGCTGTATGCTACAAAAGAATGGGCATTTGTTTACATCTAAGATTTTAAATTAGAGGCCAACATGAAGGTAGCATGCATTTATAACACATGTTAAATTAAGTTTAGTGAGTATCTGCTATGTTAATAAAAACCCGAATACTAATCTTGCCAACAATTAACACACCTATATTGCCTTATTAGGTAGTTCCAAAATCTAGCAATTAGGTTTATACCCTACACTTTAATTCAGTATTTTTCAGCTATGGTTAATTAGTTGATGGGAGAAAAAGGGACTGAGTTACAGTCACTGCAGTGGGAAATGGATATAGCCCAATAACTTTCTTATCTATGTGAGCCCAAAGTAATCGACAATAATGGAACATGAGTAGGTCACTCATGCAAACATAATTCATCATTTTAATTAGAATAAAGAAAGGACGTGAGGTGCCTTTAGCCCATAGTCAAGCCTACAGCATGTTAAAATAATCAAGCTCCAAACCAAAACAAAGTTCAATTGTGCAACTGTTTCTTTCTGCCAGTACAATATCTGGACCTACCAATAGTAGCAACTTGATAGGAGGGAAGGGCCCCAGTTATTTCACTGTGACTGGCAGCATTGTTATCAAATAGTTCAAGGTCCATAAGAATATGGTAAACAGGGCTTCCCTGGTGGCGCAGTGGTTGCGCGTCCGCCTGCCGATGCAGGGGAACCGGGTTCGCGCCCTGGTCTGGGAGGATCCCACATGCCGCGGAGCGGCTGGGCCCGTGAGCCATGGCCGCTGAGCCTGCGCGTCCGGAGCCTGTGCTCCACAACGGGAGAGCCCACAACAGAGGAAGGCCCGCATACCACAAAAAAAAAAAAAAAAAAAAAAAAAAAGAATATGGTAAACAGTCCATTGTTAGAGACCAAAGACTTCATTAGACAGCAACCCTCTAGACATATTATGTGAGGAGAATGGCTCCAAGGACAAAATAAGAAATGATAATTGATGTGTAGGAAGACATATTAAGCATTTTATAAGATTTAGGTAGCCTCATCTAGTGAAAATAGTGCCTAATATCAGACCATAATCAAGTTCTCATGTAAAAGTGCAGCATGGGGTGGATAAAACTTGAGGCAGACTCAGGGTAATTACAAGAGTCCAGAATGAATCCATGCTCCTAACCTCATTAGTAACTACCTTAGAAGGGGTGGGCAGACTGTTTAGAGTGTCAAGCTTGAGAGCTAGACAGACCAGAGTTTAATACTGGATCTCTCACTGAGTTTAATAACTTCAACTATTTATCTTAATTTATCTGAGCTTCAGTTTATTAATTTTAAAATGAATTTAATATATCTATCACATTCAACTGTTGTCAAGATCAAATTACAAAATCTAGGTAAATTGCCTGGTAATATTGACTGGCTCATAGCAGGTCCTTCATAAACAGTAGCTATTAGCATTTTTAATTTTTGCCAGGAAAAATCTCCATGGACTCCCAGGAAAGCACACTAGGACCCCACGCTTACATATTTTCCTCAAAGCGAGAGGTCATGGAAAGGTCTGTTCCTCCATCTATATCATCCAGGACTCTATTTTCCTGGCTGGAACCACTTTTGAGATTAGAGAAATGAAGCAAAGATGTTGGGATAGTCATTCTACGGCACACACGTATATCACTGTGATTGTGGGGAGTGAGGTTGGTGAGTCTGGAGTCTTCAGTACTGTGTGAGTTGAAATTTGCACAATAAACACTTCTAGAACTCAGGGAGCTGGGCTAATTCAGAAAGTATAAGAAAACAGTGAATCTTAAACCAGCAAAGCAAAAGCAGTCTTTAACAAACTTTGATGAAAATCAATCTAAAAGTTATATATGCCAAGAGAAAGGATCAGATAGAAGTTGATCCAAGAAATCCAGAGAAGCCCTGTTTTGTCAAGCATTTAGTACTGTTCAAGGGAGACGATAATGGGATTTAGAGGGCTTGATGAGTTCAGTTCTCTATTGTAAACTAGAAATAATTTCTCACGAAATATTACCTTTAAACCATTCTTATGCTTTTTTTTTTTTTTTTTTTTTTTTTCGGTACGCGGGCCTCTCACTGCTGTGGCCTCTCCCGTTGCGGAGCACAGGCTCCGGACGCGCAGGCTCAGCGGCCATGGCTCACGGGCCCAGCCGCTCCGCGGCATGTGGGATCCTCCCGGACCGGAGCACGAACCCGCGTCCCCTGCATCGGCAGGCGCACTCTCAACCACTGCGCCACCAGGGAAGCCCTCTTATGCATTTTTTAATACCATCAAAGTAGCTCTCTATTTGGTGATTTAGTTTCCTATATAGCTGGTTACTGGGAGAGAATAGTTTGCTCTTGACAGGGTTTTGAGCCTTCTAATCACTGGAAAGAATTCGTATTCATAAATTAGTATTTCTGATTTATGTACCACACCTTTGCAAGTTTAATAGATATGAGTTCATCATTGAATTCACTGACAACACACAATTTCTGGTTCTGGGAAGTTAAGGGATATAATTCCAAACTGTGGTGACTCAGCTGAGAAAGGTCCTGACTGGATTCTCTCCAGCATCCCTTCACTATAACATCCAAAACAGAAGACACCACAGGTGTAAGTCTGTCTCTGAGCCAGCCTATGCTGGTGATGCCTGCTACTTGCTACCGGCACTATCGATGCCTAGAGTATGCAAACACCATGCACATTCAGTCTTTTAATCCCACTCAAAAATGATACATAGTGACATAGTATGGAAACGCTTGGTTGCCCTGCTATCTATCACACTCAATATTAGATGGTGGGTCCGAACACCTACCACTTCCCATAATAAGTTGTTGTGGCTGTTCTATTAGGATGATAGTTTTCTTATGTTTATTCCCCACTGAGTAAGATAATTTATTTTTTAATTTACCTGTAACTAACATTTTAGCTGTAACAGGTGCACTGCCAGTTCTAATATTGGGTGATTTTTTTTCTTTGCAAGTGACTGACATAATCAGTGTCAATAATACAGAATTGTTTCCTGTCTCTGGCCATGGCTTTATAAATAATGCTTGATAATATACTTTATTTCCTACTAGCTTCCTATAGCAGAAGATGACATTTTATTCCTGAATCTATACTTGTACTTGTTTATTATAAAGATGTGGAATGTTATAACATCATTAACAAGAAAATTATACAGACCTACTAAAATTTAATCTTAGTATCTCAGTAGGTTGCATTTATATAAAGGTTACTTTGCCCTTCAGGAATTCAAAAATACCTAGCCTTTTAAAGCTATGCTTGCTTCCCCTAACATCACAATAAACCAAACCTTCCATGGAGTTTGGGTTTATGCCATACATTAACTTGATATATTCTCCATTTAACTTTTAGTATTACTTCAGCCTATGTCACCTTCTATTGACAATAATTCTGTATGAAGTTATTTCTTTTTCTTTCTTTTTACTGCTGATATAGCTTGTGGTTAATCAACCACAGCAGAGTATTTAAATAAAATGAGACCAAGATGTAGAAACATGTACTGTAAACAGAAGGCTTCACAATAGTGGGACTGCAGATGTAAAATGCCTGAGCACAAGACAAGCCAGAGTGAACAGTATCCTGGTTTATGTGTAAAGCACAAAACAATATGTGTGGAAGTTCACTGTAGGATGACAGTAACTTGTTATTCTCAAACATAAAGATGAGAAAACTGGTTTCCATGAGAAATCAAAGAAACATCCCATAAATTCAGTCCAGAAGATGCTTTTTAAAAAACACACTATATAATCCATTTACCTTATAATTCTGCCTCTTAATAATTGCTCCAGATCTTTTATGACAGTAGTCTCTTTCCATAAGAATTATTTTGAAAGAAAATTTAAATGAATAAAATTTAAAACCTCACCCTTCACATTGTCCACTTGTCTCATTTCTCTAAAAAAAGAAGAATGTGGTAAATTCTCTGCATATAACTAGCGTGTATACACACTCACGCATACATATATCCTTGTATTTTTGTTTTTGTTTTATATGTTTCAATTGAGGAATGATTTAAGGAGTAGATAGTACTGGACTAATGACACCGAAGATGTGGGAGATGTGATCACTCTACTGTACTGTAAGAAAGAGGGCAGTTGCTTTCTTTTAATCTGTTAAAACATGATTGCATATGAAAATTAAAGTCAAACAACCTATCACTTTAGAGTATAGCTAAACTACCGGTCAGAAGAATTTAGTTGCCTGGTCGATGGGATAGTTAAGTAATCATTATTGAGCTTAATGTATAAATAATAGTATGTTTCAGGTTTTTATTAAGCTCATTGGTTTTATGGACCATATGTGGTGCTTAATAAATGCTCCTTAAATGAATATCTACCTTACAAAAATGAATTGAGCATTTTTTAGAGAAATGAGACAAGTGGGCTATGTGTAGGGTGAGGCTATTTTCTTTCCTAATCTGAAGGGCTAAACTGGGTTGCTTGTTAGCTTGTCATTCAGGGAGCTCAGTTACAATATTTGCAGATTAAAGCCAAGATTTAATCCTCCAAATTCTCAAATGTAGTGCTGGTTGCATGGCACTGGGCTTTAACTTTTCCCTCTTCCATCCTTTAGTAACTGTGAATATTCCCCAAGGCTGATTGAAATCCTACTTTATTTATTTTTATTTTATTTTATTTTTTTTCAGTATGCAGGCCTCTCACTGTTGTGGCCTCTCCCGTTGCAGAGCACAGTCTCCGGACGCGCAGGCTCAGCGGCCATGGCTCACGGGCCCAGCCACTCCACGGCATGTGGGATCTTCCTGGACCAGGGCACGAACCCGTGTCCCATGCATCGGCAGGCGGACTCTCAACCACTGCGCCACCAGGGAAGCCCTTGAAATCCTACTTTAGATAAGGTCACCCTGTCCTTTGAGATTTAAAGAAACTTGTCTCTACCCCACTAGCCAAATCCCTGAAGGAAGTTCAATGTGTTCTCTAATAATTTTGCAAATTTGCACTTCTGTTGTGACTCTGAGGTCCTGCTTTCTGGTGAAATTTCTATTTCATTGACATTTCTGCTTCCCTGGTTATTTCCTTCTCTCTGCTTTTGTCTACTCAATGAGGCCCTTCTGTATAATCTCAACAAACAAACAAACACACCAACTGGCACATACATACATTTTATAAGTAGGAGACAGGAGTTACATTTCCCCTACCCATCGTAGTCACTGTTACTATATTTTTATTTTAATACTAATCTTATGGGGAAAGCAAAGAATGGCTTTTTTTTTTTTTTTTGGCTTACCAGTTCATCTTAAAGGCTCTACTAATATGGGATATATTTGAAAATCATGGATTAGTACAATAGAGGACCACTCTGTCTTATTCTTTAACAGCTTTACCATGATGTCTTGATGAGTCACCTGTGGACATAACTTGCTCACACAAGGTACATTGTTATAGTGCTTTTTGAGCAGGGCAGGGCAGGGAATTTAATAGGTTTAGAGATTGACTCCACCAAGGTTCATGTGATTAGTAAACAGAAGGACAAGACTGGCCACTAGACTGTCTGCTTCTGAGTCACAATGCAATTTCTCTAAGAATCTCTACTAATTCTACTTTGCTCCACCATGCTTGCCATCAATAAAATGAAGAAAAGAAGATGCTGGTAAATCTACCACCCACTACATTGTTCAACAGAGCTCTCTGAAGGCTTGAGCCTACTCAACACTCCCTGATGCAAAATTGAACTTGTAGAGAGATTTGAGGGCGGTGAGACCATATTAAATATATTTTAGTAAAACTCACTTTTCCAAAAACTAACAGTCTTTTTACATCATTTCATTTTTCTATTCTAAAATGTACAATGGGCCCCTCTCCCATTGCCTTCAAGGCAGACTCCTGTATTACTTGCTTCTGATAAGCTTCCATCACTGGATTTATCCATTTCCACACAGACACATCCAATCAGTTCTCCAGCCTCTGCAACCTGTAACAATTCACCATCCCCATACTATATCAGTGTCTTCTGGTCTATAGCCTTTAACTCCTTTATTTATTTGTACTAAAATCTAATCTTCCAAGGCTACCTTAACCATGCACAGTTACCTAGCCCTCAGTTTTTTTACATTTTAATTTAACTCTCTTTATACTTAATTATCATAGAACTTCATTCCAAAGATATCATATCCTCTCTTACATGACAATAATTTCTGCACATGTCCTTTTTCTCTACTAATGTATAAACACAGTGACATGCTTTATCTTTGCATATTATGCCATTTTCCTCCCACTGTCCTCCTCCCAGAATAGTCTCATATTATTTAGGACACAGACGTTAAACAATGATTTACTGAGTTGTGTTAAGTCAATGTCTTTCAAAGGCAACTATTTATGACTCTTTTTTCATTTATAAAACACCAATTATGGAGTTGGCATTTTCTAAAAGTTCAAAAATCTTACTAAAGGACATGTATTAGTCAGAGTATTGTTACAAACAAACCCCAAAACTCAGTGGCCCACCTAAACAGAAGTTTATTTCTCACTAATGCTACCTATACTAATTGAAAGTCCTACATGGGACTTTTTCACTTATCACTCAGGTTTCCAAATTAATGGAGCCTCCATAATCTGGGAGCAAGAGACCTCCTCAGTCACCTTGGCAAGGAAAGAAATCCTTGCATTTAAATTCTTAAGCTCTGGTATGACCCATTCAACCACTTCTCCTCAGATCCCATTGATCAAAAGAGCCACATGGCCCAACCCAACAGTAAGGGGATGGAGAAGTATATTCCTCTAGTGTGCCTAGAAGGAGAGGGAAACAAAGTGAGAGCACTAGACATCTCCATCACAGGATACAAAAATTCAACCAGCTCATAAACAACCACCACCATTCTGCTTCTACACTCAGTGTTTGTATGCTGTATTTCCCTTTCAAGTAAGCTTGTGCTACTAGGAGGAGATGTAATAATGAGGAGAAAAATCAATATAAGAATATCAACACAATACGAATAAGAGGGTAAGATACAAGAGCATCTTTATCACCATATCTTCACTATGTACATTAGAGCTTAAATTCATCCAATATACACAACCTGGCATTATTTTTGGCTGATCTGTGTTCTGAATGGTTGGTTCTCCTTCTGATTCATCAGAGCACAGGACATGCCCATTTTGAACATCATTCTTTGCTAAATATCATAGGGAAGCCACCAAATATGGAGGTGCCTTGAACACCACTTTAAAACTATCAATGCGTTATAAAACAATACTGTAACAAAAATAATGGCAATTCGACCCCTGGAAATCAAGAATCAATGAACACTGCCAACTATATAAGTTGATCAGTTTCTCATGCCAATACTAAATAGTATAAATAACTTGAATGCTTTGCTAAATGAGTTATATACACAGTGGTTCTTTATAGTTGCATATTTTATCTACTTGATAACCAGAAAAGACTTTTTCCATAGTATGTTCAAAAATTGTATTTACAAAGATTACTTTTAAACAAATGAGCAGAGAAATTATGTCAAATATATTTCCTTAGGACAAAAAGTACTGTTTGAACTAACCAGATTATCTGAGCAAAAATACATGGGTTATCCAAATCATTCCCTCAAAGCCCTTTTATGTTCTAAGAAAGCAAGCAAAAGCAGTTCATGTTTAATTAATGTATGGCATATGTAGCATATTTATTTTAGAATTTAACTTTGAAACTGATATTGTCGAGTTATATCATTGCCCCTGGTGAAATAATTGAGTGTAGGGTATTTATTTTCATCTTACCAGACACTTACAGTATGATATGATGGAAAGTGAACAGGATTGATTGGGCATCAGGAGACCTAAATTTTGCCTCAACTTTATCCCTAAGTAGTAAATAAGCTAACTTTTTTTAAGCTTCAGTTACTTCAGCTGGGAAAAAAAGGAATGCTTTTTATGTTCCCTTCTAATTTCAGCTTCCCATGCCTTGGAAATTTTACATTCATATTGAGGGTTACAAATAACTCATAGCTTTTCAGGAGGCAATCCTCTTCATGGCAGTAATGCACAATTAAGGGTACAACCTCTGGAGACAGACTGCCTGAATTTGACTCACAGCTATACCATTGTTTACTCTCAGTCAGTAAAACAGGAATACTAATGACATCCAATTCATAAAATGTTGAAAGGATTAAACGAGTTAATTCTTGCAAATGCATCTAGAATGTTGAAATATAGCAGGCACTCAATGATTATTAGCTATTATTATCATTAGGCACATATCGCTATGTAAAAATGTTATCATTTAATGGTGATCCAACTTACTGAGTTACTCTTAGGAGGAAGTTTGGAATAGGCTATAAACCCTTTCCATAAGGTGCTTATGGAAAGATAATTTGGGGAACAATTTGATATGAATAATTAGAGAGAAGTACCTCCAAATTTTAACAAGTAAGTAGTAACCACAATGCCCTGTGACAACAGCCAAAGCTTTGAGATGCAATAAAATAATTTAATACTGGCTATACAGATAGGTACTAAAATAGGAAACACTGTTTTGGTTTCTAGCAGTTGGTGAAAAAGATATCCTGACTGACCCTCATGCTGAATATTAAAACACAGAATTAAACATGTTTTTAAATGCCTTAATGATCTGACCAAAAAAATTTAAATATTTATTCTAAAGCAAGTGGGTTAAAATTCAATGACTAATTGGATAACAATATTCACATAGGCTCAAAGGACCTTACTGATTACAAAGGGAAAAAAACAGGATTTCAAAGGCATCTTATTAATCACACAAAAAAAGATACTAATTATATGATAGAGAAACCAGCAGTCACCACCAACCACCAACCAGATGATTAAAATTAATGCCACCAGTAATGAGAAAAGTTGACATCGTGGGCCTCCTTGTATGGTGCAATGAGAATACTACCTTTGAAATACTCCTACCAAAATGCATAGCTGAATCTAATCACGAGGGAACATCAGATATTCAAAATAAGAGACAATCTATAGAACAACTGGCCACATTCTTCTGAAATGCCAATGTCATTAAAGACAAAGACTGAGATTAAAGAACACAAAAAAAGATGAGTGATCCTATACTTTCTATTGTTATAAAGGACATCGTTGGGAAAATGAGCAAAACTTGAAAAATATCTAAGAAAGTTTTAAGATACATTCACAAATCTTTGATGCTCCTCCTAGCCTAATTCCTCTCTCGTTGAGTGTTGACTATACTTAATTACTCATTTCTAACAAACAGAATGTGGTAGAAATAAAAGGATATCACTTCTAAGATTTAAAAAGGAATCATGGCTTCCTCCTCGTACTCTCTTTTATATGACTCAGTATGAGGAGTGATATTAGACAGTATGTTATGAAGACACCAAGCAAAACTATGGATAGGTCCACATAGTGAGGAATTGAGTCCTCCAGCCAACAGCTATGTGAGTCTTCATGGAAATGAATCATTAAGGCTAGGTAATCCTTTATATGACTGCTGCTTGTCAACAACCACATGACACTCTGAGCCAAAACCATCCAGCTCAGTCATTCCTGATTCCTGACCCACAGAAACTGTGAGATAATAAGTATTGAGGATTTTTGTTTTGTTGGTTTGCTTTTAATTTACTTAATTATAGTTATATAGATATAAAATAAAATTTACCATTTAAGCCATTTTAACTATACAGTTCAGTGGTACATTCACATTCTTGTGCTCACATAACCACCATCCATAGAACTCTTTTCATCTTGCAAAACAGAAACTCTATACCCATTAAATAATAATTTCTCATTTACCCCACCCCCAAGCCATGCTATTTTCTGTTATTTATGACTTTGACTATTCTAGGGACCTCGTATGAGTAGAATCATACAGTATTTCTCCTTTTGTGTCTGGTTTATTTCACTTAACATAAAGTCTTTAAGGTTTACCTATGTTGAACGTGTCAGAAGTTCCTTCCTTTTTAAGACTGAGTAATATTCCATTGTATTACATACTACATTTTATTTATACATTCATCCATCAATGGACATTTAGGTTGCTTAGACTTCTGCAATTATGAACAATGCCGCTATAAACATGGGTGTACAAATATCTCCTTGAGTCCCTGCTTTCAATTCTGTTAATAGGGTCCTTTGATGCACAAAAGATTGTAATTTTTATGTGGCCAGTTGGTCTATTTTTTTGTTAGCTATGCTTTTGATGTCATAGCCAAGAAATTATTGTCAAATCCAATGTTGTGAATTTTCTGTCCTATATGTTTGTCTAAGAGTTATATAGTTTCAGCTCTTACATTTAGGTCTTTGGCCCATTTGAATTAACTTTTGCATATGGCTATATAATAAGATTACCACTACATTCTTTTCCAGGTGATTTTCCAGTTTTCCCAAGACCATTAATTGAAAAGAGTGTCTTTTCCCCATTGAATGTTCTTGGTACTCTTGTAAAAAAGCATTTAACCATATATTTGAAGGTTTGTTTTGGGGCTTTCTATTCTAGTCTAACGGTCCATATGTCTGTTTTTAAGCCAGTACCAATGTTTTGATTGCTGTAGCTTTGCAATAAGTTTTGAAGTCAGGAAGAATAAGTCTTCCACCTTTGTTCTCCTTTTTCAAGATTATTTTGACTATTTAGGGTCCCTTGAGATACCACATGCATTTTAGGATAGATTTTTCTATTTCTTCAAAAAATATTGTTGAGATATTGATAAGGATTGCATACAGAATGTAGCCTTCAGTGGATAGTACTTACATCTAAATAATATGAAGTCTTCTAATCCATGAACACAGAATGTCTTTCCATTTATTTCTGTATTCTTTAATTTCTTTCATCAACTTCTTATAGCTTTCAATGGAAAAGTTCCTTGCCTCTCAATTAGATTTACTCCTAAGTATTTTGGTCTTTTTGATAATATTATAAATGAAAGTGTTTCCTAATTTCCTTTTCTGATTTTCATTATCAGTGTATACAAATGCAGCTGGCTTTTGTGTGTTGATTGCATTTGTAACTTTGCTTAATTCATTTATTAGCTCTACCAGTTGTGTGTGTGTGTGTGTGTGTGTATATATATATAATCTTTATATTTTTTTACTCATTTGTGAACAGAGATAATTTTACTCCTTCTTTTTCAATTTGCATGCTTTTTATTTATTCATCTTGCCTCACTGCTCTAGCTAAGACTTCCAGTATTATGTTGAATAGAAGTGGTAAAAGTGGTCATCCTTGTCTTGTGCCTGATTTTGAGGAGCAGCTTTCAGTCTTTCACCACTGAGTATGATGCTATGGGTTTTTCATATATGGCCTTTATTATGTTGAGATAGTTTCCTTCTATGTATAGTTTGCTGGATGCTTTAATCATGAAAGAGTGTGAAATTTTGTCAAATGATTTTTCTGCATCAATTAAGATGATCAGGTGCTTTTATTTTTCTTCATTTTGTTAATGTAATGTAGTGCTTGATTTTCTTATGTTGAACCATCCTTGCATTCCAGGAGTAAATCCCACTTGGTCATGGTGTATAATCCTGATGTCTTGTTGTTGAATTCAGTTTGCTGGTATTTTCTTGAGGATTTTTGCTTCAATATCCATTAGGGATATGGATCTATAGTTTTCTTTTTTTTGTAGGGTTTTGTCTGACTTTGATATTAGATGGATTTATCAAATAAATTTGAAAGTGTTTCCTCCTCTTTAATTTGTTGGAAGAATTTGAGAAGAATTGATGTTAATTCTTCTTTAAATGCTTGGAAGAATTCACCAGGGAAGCCATCTAGTCTTGGGCTTTTCTTTGCTGAGAGGTTTTTGATTACTGATTCAATCTCTTTAGATCTATTCAGATTCTCTATTCTTCATGATTCAGTCTTTATAAGTTATATGTTTCTTAGAGTTTGTCCATTTTATCAAGGTTACCCAATTTGCTCTCATACAATTGTTCACAGAACTCTTTATAATCCTTTTAATTTCTGTAAAATCAGTAATAATGTCCTATCATTCATTTCTGGTTTTAGATATTTAATTCTTCTCTCTCTTTTTCTTAGTCTAGTTAAAAGTTTGTCAATTTTCTCAATCTTTTCAAAGAACCAACTTTGGTTTTGTTGATTTTCTCTACTATTTTTCTATTCTCTGTTTCATTTATCTTTACTCTAATTTTTATTTCCTTCCTTATGCTAGCTTTGGGTTTAGCTTTTTTCTTCTTTTTCTAGTTCTTTGAGGTGTACAGTTAGGTTATTGATTTGAGATATTTCTTTTTTCTTAATGCCATTATTTACAGCTATAAAGTTCCCTCTTAGCACTGCTTTCATTGCATTCCATTTTTGGTCTGCTGTGTTTTTATTTTCACTTGTCTCAAGATTATTTTCTAATTTTCCTAGTGAGTTTTCTTTGACCCATTGGTTATTTAAAAGTGTTCTTGTTTAATTTCCACATACTTGTGGGTTTTCCAGTTTTCCCTTTGCTGTTCATATCTAGTTTCATTCCATTGTGGTTGAAAAAGATACTTCATATGATTTTAATCTTTTAAAAGGTATTAAGGTTTGTTTTGTGACCTAACATATGGTCTATCCTGGAGAATGATCTATGTGGAAATTGTGTATTTGGTCACTGCTGAATAGAGTGTCCTGTACAATTCTGTTAGTTGCAATTGGATTATAGTGTTGTTCAGGTCCTCTGTTTTGTTAGCAATTTTATGTTTAGTTTTCTTCCATTATTGAAAATGGAATATTGAAGTCTCCCGCTATTCTTGCAGAGCTCTCTGTTTCTCCCTTCAATTCTGTCCATGTTTGCTTTATATATTGAGGTGCTCTGATGTTTCATGCACATATCTTTATAATTATTATTGTATATCTTCTTGCTAAATGACCTTTATATCATTATATAATGTTCTCTTTTTTCTCTTTCAACTATTTTTACTTAAAGTCTATTTTGTCTGATATTAGCATAGCCATCCTTCCTCCCTTTTGGTTACTATTTTTACAGAATATTTCACTTTCAAGCTATGTATGTCCTTAGATCTAAAGTGCGTCTTTTGTGGAAAACATAGTTGGATCCTGTTTTTTTTTTTTTTTTTTCTTTTTTTAAAATCCAATTTGCCAATGCATATCTTTTGATTGGAGAGTTTACTCCACATGTGTTTGTTGTTTTAAGCACTATTTTGGAGTAATCACAGCAATAGACAACTACAATATCTGTAGATTAATTAGTAGTATCATATCTATGTTAATTTCCTGATTTTTATAATTATACTGTGGTTAGGAAAAAGATGTTCTTGTTTTTAGGAAAAATATATGGAAGGACTTCATGATTCAGAGGCTGTTTACCTCAAGTTATCCTTAAATGTGTCAGAAAGAGAGAGAGAGATGACAGTGCAAATTCGGTAACATGTTAACAGTTGGAGAATTTAGATGACAGTACATGAAATTCCCTGTTACTACTCCTGCCACTTTGCTGTATGTCTGACATTATGTCACAACTTAAACAAAATTAAAAACAAAATTCAGAGACCAGAAATTAGGAATATATTAGAGCCCAAAATGTGAACAAAGCACTAAAGCTAAATTTTACCTTTCTGGGTTTCCTTAATGAAAGAAGAGAGAAAATGAGGAGAGGGAGTATACAGACAGATAATAATTGATAATTTTCCAGAATTAATGAAAGGCACCAATATAAAGATTAAGTAACCTAAGATTCAAAAAAAAATACAAAGAAGTTAATACCTGGACATATCATAGTAAAACTGCAAGGCACTAAAAACACAGAAAAAAATATTAAATGTAGTGGAGAGGAAAGATTGATCATCTTCACAAAAGCAATTAGCTTGACAACTGACTTCTAAACAGAAACAGTGTATACCAGAAACCAGAATAGTAATAGATAGAATGTGCTAAAGCAAAATAACTATCAATTTAGAATCATATATTCAACAAGATGTCTTTCAATGATGAGGAAGAAATACTGACATTTAGAGACAGAACCTGAGTATTTGTTACCAATAGATAATTACTAAATGGTATTCTAAATGCAGCTCTTCAGACAGAAGAAAGTGATCTCAGATAGAAGAACTCAGATACAAGAAGGAATGGTAAGCAAAGACAGTGAGCAATGTTCTTCTCTATATGAAACAAAAATAAAACTGTCATTTGGATTAAAAATTGAAATAGAACTAAAATCCATGAAAATTGAATATAAAATGAAAGGAGACTGATTGTAGTTGTTATTCCAAGCTGTTATATTGTTGAGAAACAGAGTAAAGATTGAACTTCACACTTTAGTGAGTTTCTTTATGCCCGATAACATTTCTAAGGTAATTACTAAAGACTAGAAAAGAGAATGTAAGTATTGAACTAATAGAGGGAAAGATAAATGAGAATAGCTAATCAGTTCAAAATAATTAAGAAATAAAGAAACATAAGGGTGAGTAGGAAAAACACTCAAAATAATGTTGAAGATATAAAGAAAATATATTAGCATTTGTAATTAGTGTAAATAGTCTCAATACCTTAGCTAAAATTCAAAACAGTGGCTAACTCTGGCAAGTAGGCAGTATGATTTCATTTGTGTAAAATCAAAAACGTTTAAGATATGTGTCCCACAACAAATATACACTGGTAAAAATTTATCCCCAAACCATAATAAAAAGCAAAAGACTGATAAAAACAAATTCAGAAGAGCGATGATCTCTGAGGGGACAAGGAAATAGAGTGGACTGGGGAAGATATAGGCCTTACTTCAGGATATTGTTAATATTTTCTTACACAGGATGCTGAGCAGAACATTGTGCATTTTATAGTTTTATTTACACCTCATACATATTTTTAATGTTTTTCATATCTCTAAATATCCAATAAAACCAATAAACAAAGAGGCAACATCACAAATAAAAGATTCTGGATGGATATAGAATGTTTTGTATTACTGTTCTGATGCTAGGTTGTGCTGTCAGATTGACAAGAGCTATCTTTGATTGGGGGACCAGTCTGATTAGAAACAGTGCAAAAAGGAAAATTGATACAGCCATGGTGGAGAACAGTATGGAGGTTCCTTAAAAAACTAAAAATAGAACTACCATACGACCCAGCAATCCCACTACTGGGCATATACCCTGAGAAAACCATAATTCAAAAAGAGTCATGTACCACAATGTTCATTGCAGCTCTATTTACAATAGCCAGGATATGGAAGCAACCAAAGTGTCCGTCAATAGATGAATGGATAAAGAAGATGTGGCACATATACATAATGGAATATTACTCAGCCATAAAAAGAAACAA
>NC_041222.1:69727874-69789233 GCF_002837175.3 Physeter macrocephalus
CAAGAGGGAGGAGCTATGGGGATATATGTATATGTATAGCTGATTCACTTTGTTATAAAGCAGAAACTAACATACCATTGTAAAGCAATTATATTCCAATAAAAATGTTTAAAAAAATAAACCTGGGTCACGTCTAGATGACCATTAAGCTCTGCTAGATAGTTAAGTGTGGCAGACTGCAAAAATGCCTCAGTTTTTCACTCCTGCCTATATCCACTCCCTTTGTATTGTTACTTTTCAGCTACTGTAGTCAAGAGATGGAGTCCATTTGTCCAACCCTTGTATCTGGGCTGGACTGGTGACTTGTTTTGGCCAATAGCAAAAGCATACGGCCTGGAGAAGTCTTGAATGCTTCTATTCTTTGTCTTGAAACCCTGTCATGCGCTGTGAATTTGTCCAAGCTAATCAACTATGTGATGAGGGACAAGTGGCCCAGTTACCCTATTGTCTCAGCCAGAAAACTGTACAAATAAGTGAGTGAAGCCACCCTAGACTAGCCAGCCCTGGCCTACACAAAGCTGACCTCCTGGGTCTGAGCAAGTTCAACTGAAATCAGTCGAGCCCAGGATCCCCCAACTGCCCACTGACCCACAGACCTATGAGAAATAATTAAATGATCACTGGGTTAAGCAAGTGAGTTTGGGGACAGTTTGTTACTCAGCAAAAAACTCAATCACGCAATCATGAAAGCAGATATTAATCATAAATAAACTGATTCTACAATTCTACAAGCATTATTTATTTCCTTCCTATGTTTCTTTTTTTCTGAAAGTACTCATAATATGCATTTACCTGGTTATAATTTTGTAAACCCATGAGATGGAAGCCATGATTATTTCTATTGTGTATAAAATTCCCCATTTTGGAATATTTGAGACAAGAAAGTCTTTAAAAATGATCAAACCTGAGAAGATGGATTATAAATTACTTAAAAAAAAATCAAACAGGATCAAGTTTCTTAAGGATAAAACGGAAAAACTCAAGGGAAAATGCACAGGTTTGAAGTTGAGATATGCTGATCTCCCTTCTCTTAATTCATGGCACTGTGAAAACCCATTGTACTGCAGAGCCAGAGTATTCATGAGAACAAGGGTGGCAGAAGGTGTTTTTAACAAAGTCATCAAGGCACTCATGAGGATGGCACATTCTCCATGAATGAGCAGCATAATTTAGCACTCTGCTCTAATACCACACAGCATAATGGAAATGGCACTTTCAGAACACTGATTCTCCCACAGGGAACTCGACAGTGAACTAGGAAAAGATCACAGGCTCTGAGAGCTGATTGGTGAATTAATTAGGTGTTGCAATTTTTTTAATGCTGTTGTAAATTACATGTGGGGCATGCACTCAGAGTCATAAAAAGATTCCAAGGATGCTAGGTGTCACACAACAGTAGGGCAAAATGAAATCAATCCAGAGGGAGGCGCAATGTAAATAGGTTTACCAGAGACTTGCTGAGATTAATCTTATCTTTTTTCTGAGGGGAAAATTTAGACTTGGGTGGCAAAATTACTTAGTCTGCAAGCATGAGGAATTGAGGCCTTTCTTTCTACTACTTTCTCTAAAGTTTTCTTAATACAGACTTAACTTCATATTATAAACTTTTTTATCAATCTCTAAAGTTGTTCCTCCCCACGTAAGTTATCAATTGACAGGAAATTTTGAGGAGAGAGCACGAAGAGGAGCATTTTTCATTCTGCAGTGACTACGTTACTGTCATTGTGGCCTATCGTCTCTCAAGAAATAGTCTTTTGTTGTACGCCTTTGTTGATAAGTGCATCTTGTTAGGTCGCATATTGTATTTATCAGTTGCGTGATCTTGGGCAAGTTATTTAATTTCTTCAGCCCTCAGTTTGTTCATCTGCAGAATGGGGATAATGATAATTTTCCTTTCATAAGGCTATTACACGGATTAATAAAGTAAATTTAAAGTGCTTAAAATAATGCTGGGCACATGGCAATGTTACAGAAATTGTATGAATATTGATACAAAAATGATGCTCTTCTGTTTCTACTGAGATCCATTATCATTTAAACTTTAGCTCACTCAGTGGACAAAGATTCTGATTTCCAACATTCTGAAGGAAAATCCGTTTTTCCTCGGAAAACAGTTTTCGCAGAGTTGGAGTGCAAAATTACTGATAGAGCTTCACATATTGAGGGTAGTAATGTAAGGGTTCACAGGACACTTACTATTTTTCCTGTTATCTTCCATAACTGGGAGGATAAGGAGAAAAATAGGGCAGAAATTATATCTGTAAGACAAAAAAACCCAGGTACTTAAATTCATTTCAAGCCTCTCTTCTGGTGATAAAATGATGATGCCGTAAACATGGTGATTTGCAGTTGTATTTTGATTAGCTATCCCCCATGTCCTGTGGGAAAGGCATGCAGCAAATGCAAAGCCGATTCAATGCACTTCAACTCTTACTTTGAGCAAAGTACCGGGAAGGGCCTTGACGAAGCTGCAAATCAAACACTGAAATAAGGTCCTCCTCTTCAAATCTCCAAAATAGCTATTAATACTTTCACCTCTTCCAATAAAACACTGATCATTGACAACATATGGGTATAGAAAGAAAATGTAAAACGCTTTGAAAGATCATTTTTAATTTTAGTTCGTTTCTCTTCCCCTGTATGCTATGCACAGAAGGTAACTGTTGAGTCATGAAGGGATCAAACTATTGGGCCCACGGGATGCATGAGGACCAGTATAGGGTTGAGATAAGCACAAAAAGTAGACCAATATTCCTGGAAGAATCAACCTGAGATTATACCTGAACTGATAATCACAAAGAGGACTGAGGTATTTAAGTGCCTCATTAAGATTGATGAGACTGTGATATTCATGAGGAACAAAAATGCCACCGATAGGTAATATGAGGTATTCAGTAAACAGAAGTAAGAAATTACATTGAGAGAGTGTGTTGTGTTCTGCTTCTTTCTAAAAGGATTTGAGATGGTTAAGTTGTTTTGGGTGTAAGGTAAAAATAAGTGAGGACAATTTTTTAAACTGAACTGGTTCAGTAATGCTAAGGATAAGTTACTACCTACTTGAAAACAAGGAGCTAATGGCTAGGGGAATCCAGGACTATGGGACTCCTTTCTCAGACCACGGGGTTACTCTTTGTGTCATTCCTAAGGGAGCTACCTACAAGGAACACTGGCAATTGGGCAAAGTTCCACTTTCTTATTACAGTGTTTGGGACCTAAATGCTAAGATGGAGAATGGTGATAAACTGGGTTGGAACCAGGACTTTGGTTAGAAGCCTGAGAGATTTCTGCTACTCCACTCCAAATTCAAGCCCAGATTGTATATCTGACACTGATCAGATCAGATGTCGTAAAGGAAAATACAGATAAGAGGGAGCTAGCTGCCTAGGGAGTAAGGCCTCGGTCAGTTTACCATGTGGAGGTAAGATAGAAAGGAGAAGAGTGTGTTAGTAAGAAAGATGACTGGGCTTCTCCATGTAGGAAGACGTCAGCCTTTCAGAGTGAAAGGAAGATAAGGCAGTCCCATGCCTACATGCATAAATGTTCGTTGATGGCTATCCCACAGCACCTTGGAATCTCTCCAGTTAGACTACTATCTCTTCTTGGGACTTAGATCTTCCTTCTTTCTGAAAGCTCTTTCTGCAGATATTGCACAGGTGGCTCATTCTTATCATTTATGCTCCTCCTTAAAACGTCACCTCTACAGTGAGGCCTTTTCTGACACACATTTGAAGTAGCTCCTCAGGCTCTTAACTTGTTTTACTTCCAACTTAGAACTTATTATTACCAAATATTTTCTTTCACCTATTTTTATTGTTAATGAACTCCATACCCTACAACACCCATTTAGAACATAAGCTCTATGACAACAAGGATCTTATCTGTATTGTTTACTCAGACATAGGAGTAATAAGTGAACATAATAGACACTCAGTAAATGTTTACTGAATGAATACATGCATAAATGTGTGTGTGTTGGTAAGCCACGAAAGGTGGCAGAAAAAGAGGTGCTTCTTGGGAACTTCTTATTTTACTATTGACAATAGCTAACACTTAGCAAGAATGTGTATTAATATATTAAGTGATTATCTTACTTAATCTTCACCACAGCACCATAATATAAACACTGAAAAAAAATAAGGTGGCATCCTGACCAAACCTACCCTAGGTCCAAATAAAAGAGATGGGATCCATGCCTAGACTGATCCCAAAGCAGTTATGCTTCACTACAATATATATGTCATTCATTCCTATTTACTTGCTGACACGTGCAACAGATTTGGTTCTGAGCTTCCAAGCACCCTACAAGTACCTGTAAATAAATCTATTACATGATCTACTGGAATGATGTTAAAAATAAACAAGTTGCCGGGAGAAACCCTACCCTTTGGAGTGCTGAGACTGGAGGGAAGTATTGTCTTCCCTTGTCCCTCAATGGAGAAACTTTATAAATGATGAAGAAAAAACATATCATTAATAACATTACTACAATAAATGTAAGCATGGGTTTCTAACATCTATAACACAAATCAGTGTAAGTCGATTGTATTGATTCAAGCCGTGGTTCAGTGAAAGTACTTCTATAGAGTAAACACAAAGATTTTAATAGTCTTATTTAATCCACTGATAAAATTTAAGCTATATTCATGAATGAAAAAGATTCATATAGTTCAGGCAACCCTCCCTCAATATTATTTCTTGCCACTACTTTGCTGATTAATACTGGCTGGCAGAAAGTGTGATGTGCATATCTGTATGATGAGTAACATACCATAATCATTAGGTGTTACAAATTAAGACATATCCATAGGTTTTAAAGCATGCATAATTTTGGCATCTTCTCAATACCTAAACCAGAACACTTACTTGAACAGGCTACCATTGCACCCATGCAGAGAAATACAAAAGGGAATATCTATAGCAAACATCTGGACTTTCCTTAGGAAAAACTCTGGCTTATCCAATATATCCTTTCTTATTGAAAGGCCAACATCTTATCTTAGTCATAATCCTAAATTATTAAAAAATAATAAGTAAAGCACCCACAAAATACTTAACTTTAATCTATACTATAAAATGCACTCCTAGGTAACTGAATAATTGTTGGGCTGTAATTCAAGGCCAGTGAAATGGCAAAGCATGTAGTTAGCAATGGTTGACGTTAAGTCATTCTTTCTTCCCATCATTAATACATGAACCTCAATAACAACATCATACCATGAGCAGTAGTTTCACCATCCTCTTTTCACAGACTAGTAAACAAAGCCCCAGAGACCTGCCCTAAATTACCAAGGTGACAGATGCAGTAAGTGGGAACCCAGGAATGCTGCACTGGGCCTGAGACTGTAACCACTAAAACATTCTGCTTCACTATCGGAAACATGTCACATGTCATTTTTGTAGCTATAAAGAATCTTGGGGGTCATTTGCTTAGCCTTCTTATACAGATGAACTAAAAACAGAGTAAAGAGTTGACTTCAGGTCAATATCCTACTTAGGGATGGAATTAAAATAGAATCATTCCAGAAAGATTAAACCCCAACATGCTCAGAAAGGAAATGAGGGTTTGAGCATTTCAACCCATATACCCCTGAATTTCTCTCTCAAATCAGCTCTAACTACATCCAAGACAGCCTGTTCACTTCACTTTCTTCAAGGCGATACAGCCAAATCTTCCACCCTCCTCATGGGAAAAAGTAGTCATTAAAGTACTTCCAGATCAAGACTATACCCTCCAAGCTGTGCTACCACAATTGGGAGACAAGCCTCAAGAAAAAATCCCTGAAGAAATTCTACATTTTTTCCAAACAAAATTTATTTATATAAAAATCATCCTAAATTAAGAAAACATTAGCAACCTAATCCAACAATACATAACACGGATCATACAACATGACCAAATTGGATTTATTCCAGGGTTACAAGGATGGTTCAACACACAAAAATCAATAAATGTGATACACCACATCAACAAAAGGAAAGATAAAAACCACATGATCATCTCAATAGATGCAGAAAAAGCATTTGACAAAATTCAACATCCATTCATGATAAAAACTCTCATCAAAGTGTGTATAGAGGGAACATATTTCAACATAATAAAAGCCATTTATGACAAGCCCACAGCCAACATAATACTCAGTGGGGAAAAGATGAAAGCCTTCCCAATAAATTCAAGAAGAGACAAAGATGACTACTCTTACCACTTCTATTTAACATAGTATTGGAAGTCCTAGACACAACAATCAAATAAGAAAAAGAAATAAAAGGTATCCAAATTGGAGGGGAAGGGGTAAAACTTACTATTTGTATATGACATGATACTCTATATAGAGAACCCTAAAGTCTCCACCCCAAACTAGTAGAACTAATAAATGAATTAAGCAAGGTTGCAGGATACAAGATTAATATACACAAAGCTGTTGTGTTTCTACACACTAATAATGATATATCAGAGTGAGAAAGTAAAAAAAAAATCCTGCTTAAAATCGCTACCAAAAAAATCTAGGATTAAACTTCATGAAGGAAGTGAAAGGTCTATGTGCTGAAAATTATAAAACACTGATGAAGGAAACTGAAGATGATTTAAATAAATGAAAAGATATACTATGCTCTTGTATTGGAATAATCAATATTATTAGTATGGTCATACTACCCAAAGCAATCTACAGATTTAATGCAATCCCTATCAAAATACCCAGGTCATTTTTAAGAGAAATAGAAGAAATAATTCCAAAATTTATAGGGAACCACAAAAGACCCAGAATTTCCAAAGCAATCCTAAGAAAAGAGAACAAAGCTGGATGTATAACCCTCTCAGATGCCAGACTATACGACAAAGCTACAGTAATCAAAATAGTGTGGTATTGGCAAAAACAAACAAACAGAAAAAACAAACCAAAACAGACATATAGATCAATGGAACAGAATAGAGAGTCCAGAAATAAGCCCACACACCTATGGTCAATTAATCTATAACAAACGAGGCAAGAATATGCAGTAAACAGTCAACAAGTGATGATGGGAAAGCTGGATAGCCACATGTGAAACAATGAAATTAGAACATTCCCTCACACCATATACAAAAATATAATTTAAATGGTTTAAATGTAAACCATTTTAATGTAAACCATTAAAATGGTTTAATGTGTAAATGTAAGACACAACACCATAAAACTCCTAGAAGAGAACATAGCCAAAAACAAAACGCACTCTGACATAAATCATAGCAATATTTTCTTGGATCAGTCTCCCAAGGCAAAAGTAATAGTAGCAAAAATAAACAAATGGGACCTAATTAAACTTAAAAGCTCTGCACAGCAAAGAAAACCATCAACAAAATGAAAAGCCAACCTACAGATGGGGAGAAAATATTTGCAAATGATGTGACTGACAAGGAATTAATATCCAAAATATACAAACAGCTCACACTACTCAATATCAAAAAAACAAACAATCCAATCAAAAAATGGGCAGACTTGAACACACATTTTCCCAAAGAAGACACAGATGGCTAACAGGCACATGAAAAAGATGCTCAACTATGCTAATTATTAGATAGATGCAAATCAAAACCACAATGAAGTATCATTTCACACCTGTCAGAATGGCCATTATCTAAAAGTCTACAAATAAATTTTGGAGAGGATATGGAGAAAAGGGAACACTCATACACTACTGGTGGGAATGTAAATTGGTGCAGCCCTAAGGAAAACAGTATGGAGTTCCTTAAAAAACTAAAAAATAGAACTACCATATGACCCAGCAATTCCACTGCTGAGTATATACCAGGAAGAAATGAAAACATTAATTGAAAAAGATACATGTACCCCAACATTCATAGCAGCACAATTTATAATAGCAAAGACATGGAAGCAACCCAAGTGTGATTGAATTAAGAAGAAATGGCATATATATGTGTGTATATATATATATGTGTGTGTGTATACACATATACAATATATATATAATGGAATATTACTCAGCCATAAAAAAGAATGAGGGCTTCCCTGGTGGCGCAGTGGTTGAGAGTCCGCCTGCTGATGCAGGGGACGCGGGTTTGTGCCCCGGTCTGGGAAGATCCCACATGCCGCGGAGCGGCTGGGCCCGTGAGCCATGGCCGCTGAGCCTGCGCGTCCGGAGCCTGTGCTCCGCAACGGGAGAGGCAGCAACATAGGTGGACCCAGAGAATATTATACTTAGTGAAATAAATTAGACAGAGAAAGGCAAATACTATACAACATCACTTACATGTGGAGTCTAAAAAATAACACAAGTGAATGTATGTACAAAACAGAAACAGACTCACTGACAGAAAACCAACTTGTGGTTACCAAAAGGGAGAGGAAAGGAGAGAGGAACAAATTAGGGATATGGATTAATAGATACAAACAACTATATACTGTATAGCACAGGGAATTACACCCATTGCCTTGTAGTAAGCTATAATGGAATATAATCTGCAAAAATACTGAATCACTATGCTGTACACCTAAAACTAATACAGTATTGTAAATCAGCTACACTTAGTATTAAATACATGGTCTAATGACATATGTAAAGGATACTTCTCCACATAAAAGGCCATCAAAGAATGATAGAGTAATGTAGAAGATGCAAAGTGTCATCTCTTGCAATGCTGACTGAATCATGTATTCCTGGTGAGAAGCAGCTGGCAAGCCAACCACACCAAGTGACATCTCTAGAGTCAGGACTCTCAACCCTTTATGCAGCAGCCCACTATGTTTTGGGAGAAATTCTAATTTTTACATTTTTTTCTTTGTTTGCTGTTTGCTTAAACTAAACCCAGATAGTATTATTTTAAAAATCTTTTCCCCATCTGATCACTTTACACCCAAATGTTCCAGAACCTCTCTGAGTCACAGCTATACAGATGTTACCCTCCCTTCCATCTGCCATCAATTCAAATACTTAGAGAAATATCATCTCTAGCACTTGTAAGTCTTATCTTCTTAAAACAAGGCATACAAAATTCTTTCAAATCTTCAGATTACTTTATTATCATGTTTGTTCTGGGTATTATCTTTGAGTTTATCACCGTCCTTCTTCAACTTGTGGATTCAGTTCTCAGTTTTGGGAGTCTTCTATTCCGAGTGCTAACCTATGTTACAGCCCCTTCTCAGTTCATTATGCCTGTTAATGTCATCCACATTCTAATTGCATGCTGTCCAACACACTGGAGACATATACTTTCTAAACTTGAATATGTTTCTTTGTACAGCATGTCTCTGCTATATTCACAATTTAGCTCACTCAACTAATAATGATTTAAATATATATATATATACACACACACATACATTCTGATATGTAGAATGGAGAACATAAATTTTAAAACCTCACCTAAGGTTTTGAGGAAATAAACATTAGCAATAAAAAATAGGCATATAGTGGGAGTGAGGGGGACACCGTTAAAATCACCCTTTGTCACTTTAGATGAAGACTTGACTGTGTGGGCAAAGGAGAAAGAGCCAGTGTTTGGGAGGAAGGGGCTGAAAATGGAAGTGAAATAAGCTTAATTGTTAGAACAAGAATCTAAATAGAAGATAGGGGCTCTGTCCTTGGATTCTGCTTATGTTATATGCCTTAAACTTTTGTTAAAATGAAAGTTCTCAGTGCAGACAAATTTCCATATGGTTTTGATGTTTTTTAAAAACCCCATCAAAATTAAATGAAATTAATTTTCAAAATAACATCTAGTCATTTAATAAATTAATAGTGTATCTTTCATTTTTTGCTGATAAAAATAAAACCACCTCCCATCTATTATCAAAAAATCTGAAGACAGCCAGTGTTCTTTGGGTTCACAAGCAGGGATAGACTGTAGAATTTCACATAAATTCAATAAGGAAAACGAGGTTAATTTACCAGGATTTCTTAAACTGGCTAAAGGAACTATGAAAGACTATACTATGAAATATTCAAAGAAGCAATTACATTTCACAGTGTCTTCAAATCACATCAAATTTATCATAATTTAAGTGCCATTAAATGTTCTCTTTGATTGGAAGAGCCCTGTGAATGATAGACAGTTTTGTGCTGTGCAAATGAGCAGATTCTAATTCTCCTCACATGACTGCTCATTCTTTCCCTATTATCTCATCCAAGTTAACATAATGGAGACCCTTGTAAAATGTGAGCCATATGTTTCATTATGCAGTTCATGATTTAAATTTTATCAATGATGCCTTTATTTTTAAAATTTGACCAATTTAGTATATTTTGTATATATTTAATTTCTCTCCTACTATGCCTTGAAATATGTTTCACTTTTTCATTTAAAATCTATATTTCTATGCATAGAGAGTGTGAATTTCCTTTGGATCCCAAAACACCATCCTAGACTGATGAGTGCGTGTGTGTGTTGGTGTATGCGTGTATCCACCATTTGTACCTAGGTAGACTATTTACAAACAAGTCATTCCTTCTTTGCTATTATTGTTTGTCTGATAGGCATGTGAAACAGTGCCGGAAGCAGGCATATTCCCTTTCTAGGAAACCTATTTTTCAGAAGAAAATGTTCTTTGCTTCATTTCTTGGTCTTCATGAGGACACAAGTGAGTAGCCCCATATGTCTCCCTTTAGTTGCATTAAGTGAGGATTTCTTAACAGTTACTAGCCAAGCCTTGTCTTCCTAGGCATCCCTGGAATCCTAATTCCTTTCTCTGTAATTTTAGGTGGTGAAAGGAAAACAGTAATTGCAAATGCTTTAATTTACTCTCTAACAACTGAAAACAAAAAATTTTTTAAAATAATAAAAAATAAAAACCTTGTTGTGATGCTTGGCAAAGGACCACTAGTAGAGAAAGAGAAAGTAGGAAAACTAATAATACCTTCCAAGGAAAAGAAAGTCATCCACACCATACATACTCAAGCCACTGAAGTAATTTCTATTCTTGTAGCTGTAATTTTTTAAATTACAGAGTAAGCAAATGTGTTACCCTCCAGAACTAATGAAAAAAAAAAAAAGCCCAGATGTAACTCAGCTTCCACTTCAAATAAATAATAATCTACCTCCAACACGACTACCTAAGTCATAAGTATTAATAAAGAAAGTATCTTTAGCCATTAAACTTTATGTGTAATATTTGAGCATGCCAACATGGTGTTTAAAGGGACAAAATGACTTTAAGCAAACAAGAACAGGGTACAGACTGTCTGAAACATATTAATATATGTCTGAAACAATATAATATATGAGATACTTTTACAGAGGAAAATGCATAAGCCCAGAAGTGGGTTGTCAATATGCCAATAACTTCCCCCAGTCACTCTGGAGCTAACAAACCAGAGGAACTACTTAATTAAATATATGACCAAACAAAAGAAAATTAACTTCCTTCTTGATATAAAGAAAATAAGTCTTAAGACAAAAAATGGTATTTCATTACATCCTGAAAATACAATTAAAATAAAGTCAGTATTTACCTTATGTAATTAAAAATCCATTGGACACTTTAGAAGCCCAAGCAGCTCATGATGCAGCTTTCCAGTGGCAGTCTTCAATTCCTATAAATAAAAGGAAGGTGAAAGAGAACATTTAGAGCAATCTATGTGTCTGTAGAGTGATGCTGATTAGCTATGAAATGTTTATTATCACTCCTCATTGCCATTTAAAAATTAACTCCCTATATATTGCTGTTATTAGAGATTTTGTTAAATGCACAAAATAGAAATGAAAATTTCTGGGACTTCCAAGGCACCAGATAGGCTCCAGATTATGAAGTACTACAAAAAAAGAAAACCATTCAATCCCATGTTATTTTACCAGGAAAGGCAGTTGTACTATGAAAACTAAAACATTTGTAACTGAAATGTTTTCTTATTATATACACATTACCAACATAAATACTTTTCTCGTCTTAACACTGAGTAATAAGTAATAGGGGGTGTTGGCTCCTTGTTTCTTTTACTATTGACTCCTTTACTAGATTTAAGCAAGTATTCTTACTTTATTTCCCATAATTTTCCTGGAGAAGATTCATAAAATGTGGAAAATAATAGTCATCAATTTGATAAGTTGATATGCAATAGGTAGGTATTTAGGTGGCTTCTACTTCTAGACAATATATACGATACACAGTAAAAAAAATTAATAATACTATTTATATAGAATGGGACTGTATTCCATCCCTCTCCTACATCTCCCTCAATCCAAGCCTCATGCATATACTGTTAAAATTCAGGCACAAATCTCAATGAAGCAGCACCATGGACATCTGTGCCTCATGTCCCACCTCTTTCTGAAAATCTTTAATCCATTAAGTGGCAAAGAAGATGAGGTTAGGAACAGAGATAGTGGGGAAATTGTGCTCCTGAGAAGTATAACTTTGTCAAGGCAGGTGTGGCACATTAGAACAGAAATAAATGAGCATCTTATTAACCTACTGCAAGAGGGATCATATAAGTTCATGTTTTAAAGGCCAGATTCATATGAATTACTTTACCAACTCAGTGTTTCTAAAAACTGCTATCAGGAACTAACTGTATCTATTTAGTATATAAAGATACTAAATATTTATATACTAAATACATATATGTTTATATAAATATATATGTATTTATATATGATACATAGTATATATATACATATATATAATATTTTTTTACTAGTTCCATCACTATTGTGCTTCTTTGTTTCTTTTTTCTATTCTTGACTATTAGAACTCACTTTGAAGAAAAGATGCTTTCCAGCCAAATAAATTCGGTAGTCAATAACGTGTCCCATTAGATTCCAGAAAGACATCAGAAGCTACATTTACATTACAGAGAAACAAACTTTGAAAGAAAATGTTAACCACTTTTGGCAAGAAAAAGAATACTCTAAAGTTCACAATAATGGGACACTAGGCAAAAAATACTGAAATGCCAAGAATGGCTGGATAGCATTTTATGAATTTCTGGATGTATTGCAGAACTATCCTGCTTTCCTGAAAATATATCAACTAATCCAATACCTCATCATATTCTAACTCTGTATTCATAATTGTTTGCCTTGATCTCATTTCGTTATCCATAATTCTACAATAAACAACCCTGAACTTTTATTGAAGGCTCACTGTGATAAGTGCTATAATAGGTGTTTTCATACGGCTGTCTCATTTAATCAATAAGATATATACAATGTCACACTCTGCAGACAGTTGCCATTGTCATATATCATATGTTACAGCATAAAAACCCTAAACTGGAAGTTGCATGTTCCATAAAATAAAGCGCTATTTCCAACTAATTATGAATTTTAAGTTTTATATCATTAATTCACTGAAAATGCTTTTTAATATCTAAAGTGTTTATTGAATAATTACAAATATATATGGAATGTGAAAATTATCAAATAAAATCTATTATCTAGTTACTTGAAACTTACATTTTAATATTTCCATGGGGTAGGGGGATGATCCTGAAACATCACAAGTCATTTTTTTATGATCACATTAAAGATTAGATATGAAACAGGAATGTGTATTGTATCTCCAACCCGCACATCAGAATTTCCTAATGTTGCTGGAAGAAGACAATTTTAATTAAGACCAAATATTGTTTAAGAAAGATGAAAAATAAACTATAATGGCAAAGTAAGTGGTATAAGTGCAAAAGAAGCAACCGGCTATAAAGGATTAGAGAGAGATTATTTTGTTAAATGAAAAAAAGGAAAAAGAAAACAGAGTTTGGGACAGATAAGGTAGTGGAGAAAGAAGGTAGGGGAAATGTGTTGATAAAACCCATAAAAGTATATGTGTCTGTATGTGTTTCTTTTGGTGGGAGTTGAAGGAGTATAACTGTCTAAAGAGAAATTCCTTCAGAGTTTGCTGGGTTCTTCATGAAAACACTGAAGAAAAAAAAAAAAAAGCTATAATTCCTAAAAGTTAGATCAGTGGTTATAATAACGGGGCCAATAATCTGATCTTTGATACAGATCACATTCTGGATCAAATGGTAATGAATAAGATAAGCAGCCGGGTCCATATGTGGTCCTAAATCATGCGGCTCATTCATCTTAACTTAAGGAAATCCTTTACACCAAAATGACTTGGGAAAGTAGCAGAAAGATATTAGTAATAGAGTAAATATGGTTGACAGGAAGGAGAGGAAAAGTATGAAAAATCAGTTTCATAAGAATTGGTGGATGTGGCTCAAGCTGAGCTGGAACAAGACTCAGAACAAAGAATTTGAGTAAATATGCCTTTAGCATTTTGAGTGAGGAATACAATTTGAGATAAGTAATAATGTCTAGCACACAAGAAATGGGGACTTGATGAATGTGTATTTGCAAATATTTAGTAGACAGAAGATAGCCCAAGCCATGTATAAAACGAATCTGCCCACATGCTCAGGATGTTCAATAAAATCATACCTATAACAGGCAATGTACCTAATAAAATCCTGAGTGCCAACCTGGAAAAACATACACAGAATTTGTTGCCTTAGGTGTACAAAAATTATGTGTTTTTTATCCAAGATCACATGAGTAGTGTGAAATGTCAGTTCTCTTTTCACTATGTGATACTGTTTGCCTTAATTATAGTCTCTTTCTATAATGAGATGAGTATATATTATAGGTGAATCCCAAGTGCGTATGCAATACTAAAGCAGATAACGACTTTAAGTACAGCGTTTGATTGATGGGGGGATTAAAGTACAGTGAATTTAGCACAATCCCCAGCACTCAGTGAGTGATTAAATTATAGCTGTTATTGTTACTATCTAAAAAATGAGAGGAAATATTAGTAAGAGGAGGATATAGTGGTGAAGAGAGAAAAATGTTAAAGAGGTCAGTGAACATGCTATAATACTAATTTTATATGGATTAATATTCTTAAAATACAACTAGGACTGATTTAATCCCTATTCAAACAAAAGTGACTTTAACTTCAAGGTTAGAGATATGCAAATATAATTGATAAAAGAATCATTGTTTTATTTCCTTCTTTAGACAATGAGTATAATAACCACCAAAGATAAGCAACAGTTTAAATTCAAAGTGAAGTAAGAATATGCTTTAGGTTTACGTAGTATTTGAAAACAAGGGGAAAAAAATAACAGTCTTCCTGGACCTTCAATGCTATTTTAGAGGGAAAATATATTCCTCTACTGTGTATATTTCTAGGTATAAATACCATCTAGTTAGGAATTTAATCTCTACCCTTAAAAGTGTTTAAGAGGAAGTCTGAAAATCTCTGTTTTAAATGAAAAGGTAGACAATTTTACCATGCTTCTCTTTTTCCACATTTTTTAGTGATTCTCATACTTTACTTCAAGGTGAGGGAAAAACGGAGAAGACTTTTTTCTGAGGAAATACATAGCATGTATAGATAGATATATGGCATCTTCTCCTAAAAGGAAAGTAATTCTCTCACAGAATTTTTTATCCACTATGATTCATACTTAGTATAAAATAGTCTGTGTACTCTGTGCACCTAATTCTCAATTGATGTATTTAAGAAACTTTATTTAAATATATACCAAAATGACCTATTTGTTACTGTTGTAACTTTCACCTAAGACCATGCCTAAGGCATTAACCCAGAGAAAATGATGTAGTAGAGCTTCTCATGATGAAAAGTTCTGAACGATGAATTTCTTGAATGATCCCTTAAGGCAATCACACAGCACCACCTCAGGAGCATCCAAGCAGTCTAGAGCCTCTGATTTGAAATTCCACCAACATTTTGGAGAGCTTAGAACCTGGCTTAGAGAACTGTTCTGCCATACATTGGGGAGATAGACTCATACACTGAGAAGACCAAATATTTTGCATTGCTATGTGGCATCTCCATCCCTTTCATATTAATTTTTTCTATCTAGTCATAGAAGGAAAAAGTGAAATAACCTGTCTACTATGTGCCTAGATATGATGTTTTAAAGACATGATTTAATTTATTCATCATAGAATAAATTATGTGAGATAGGTACTACTGTCTCTTTAAGAATACAGAATTGAGGCTTAGAAAGTGACACAATAATGTTTTCAAGATCACAGACCTTTCCATTATGTAACACTCCCTCCAAAGTATCAGCTATGGATACCTTTGGTCATGGGACTGGTTAGAACAAATGTTAAATTGAATGCAATGGTGCTTAATAAAACTTGAAACCTGTAATGAGGGCAGCTGACCAGAACTGCCTGAGTTAAGTGTTTTATCATCAACATTTCAGGATGGTTAAATAAAAATGAAGGTCTGAATAAAAGCTTTCCCTTTCTTTGTTTATTGTTTTGGCTGTTGTTTCAAAAGATGGTTATGAAAATGTAATAAGTCTGTTTTATAATTAATATTAAATTTTGGACTTACTTGAAATTTTTATTAAGATTTATAAAAGTACAATATCCAACACTTTAAACAGGTGTTTTTGCATAAAAAACTAACTTGCTTAAGTAATAACATGATATTCCTAACAAACTAGATAATATAAATGACATTTCCTGGGAACATAAATTTTTTCAACATTAATTTTCCATTAGCATAGAAAAAATATACCATTCATTCAATCCTTATTCTAATATAACAAAGTAGCTGTGTAAGTCTTAACTATTTTTTAAAAATTAATTTATTTTAAAAATTTTTGGCCACGTTGGGTCTTCGTTGCTGCTCGCTAGCGGGCTTTCTCCAGTTGCTGTGAGCAGGTTCTGCTCTTCGTTGTGGTGTGCGGGCTTCTCATTGCGGTGGCTTCCCTTATTGCGGACGGAGAACAGGCTCTAGACACAAGGACTTCAGTAGTTGTGGCACACAGGCTTAGCTGCTCCGCGGCATGTGGGATCTTCCTGGACCAGGGCTCAGACCCATGTCCCCTGCATTGGCAGGCGGATTCTTAACCACTGCACCACCAGGGAAGTCCCAAGTCTTAATTTTTATATCACAAAATAGCTATGCTAAAACTAAGAAATAGGCTACAGATTTCATAATTCTAATATAGTAAATATGTTATACTATTTACTAGAATACCAGAGGGTATATAGAAGGGAAAAGGAGAAATGCATTCACTGAGTAATTCTGACTCTGGCATTCACTAGAACTTTTTAATACTAAAAGTAACATTTTTTTCAAATTAAAAAAATATAATGACTGTATTACTTGACTGAATCCCTCCATAGAGATCCCACTTATAACACACTGCCCTAGACCATATTCAAAGAGAATCCTGCTCTTAGAGTATACTAAATTCCTATTTTAGCATGAAATGCACATTACCTGTTCTTCATATAGAAAAATAATAATAAAAAAAGGAATTTTGATTCTTTTCTATTTTAAGTTTGCCTGGTTTAAATGTGCTTTGGTGAGTTCCAAGAGAATGACAAGGACTTCACTCTGGGCTGCTTTGGTGGCTTACATTTCCTTTTGCTCTTGACTTTCTTAGAGGTGTACATGGTAGAGATACTGGCATTTTTATTTGCTTTAATCTTTCAAAATCCAAGAGTGAAAGAAATACAGTCCTCATTTCTTGTGTGCTAGAAAAATTATCATTTTATTAGGTCAATCAAGTTAAAAGTTTTCATTGTGCTTAAACTTCTAAAAAGTTAAAATTCTACTACAGCTACAAATTTTTCCAAGTGAACCATATATTTCATCGGCTCAAAACATATTTTTATAAAATCCATTTCTTTAAAATACACACACATACATATAAGACAATTTTTGTGCCTTGTATATATTAATATAATAATAATTAATATACACTTAAAGCTTACCATATGCCAGGCACTAGGTAGGTACTTTACATCTATTTGTTCACTTAATTCTCACTTAATTTTTATTTTATTTTATTATTATTATTTTTTTTTTGCCGTACGCGGGCCTCTCACTGTGTGGCCTCTCCCGTTGCGGAGCACAGGCTCCGCAGGCGCAGGCTCAGCGGCCATGGCTCACGGGCCCAGCCGCTCCGCGGTATGTGGGATCTTCCCGGACTGGGGCACGAACCCGTGTCCCCTGCATCGGCAGGCAGACTCTCAACCTGTGTGCCACCAGGGAAGCCCTCAGTTAATTTTTAATAGTATTACAAATAAAACTATTTTTATCTCAATTGAAAGATGGAAAATTGAGGCACGGAGAGATTAAATAACCAAGCAACTAACAGAGCTGGAATTTAAACCAAGGCAGATGACTCCAGAGCTTGAGCTATTAACGATAATGCAATAATACCTCTGATTAAAAGATATTAGTAATGGCATTCTGATTATAGCATGCACAAAAAAAGTTTCTTAACCATCTTAACCACACTTAATCAAAAATATCAAACCATAGAAGTACATAAAAGGTGGCAGAAACAGTTCTGTGAAAAATAACAGAGCTAAATAATAACAGTGCTAAATCTCTGTGAAGGCATGGTCCATTCCTACTTAGTTCACCAAACACTCACAATGTCTGGTAGAGTACTGAACACTTGGTAAACCAGTATACAACAAATATTTGAGTGAATTAACAAATAAATTAAGAAACTCATGTGAGCATTGGCATTTCTGCAAATCCCGTCTGTAAATGCCAGTTCCAAACACACTAACCGAGTAGAATAGCGTAGATTCAGGACACATCTTCATTGGGTTCACGCTTCCCATTCCTCATCCTCAGCTCCACCATCCAACAGTTTCACACCATCTCTTGAGCCCTAGTCACTTATGTTCCACTTACGACTGCCTAAATTCATATTTATTAAATTCTCATTCTATGTTGTATTCATTTAATAAACTACTAATGAGAAAATCCAGTGTGATTCCAGTTACTACTGGTACACTTTAACTGAAGCTATTGAAAGAAAACGTCATAATTCGGGATAGTATCCTAATGCTGAGAACATCAGGCAATAATACCACAGGTCAGAAATGCAAACCCAGAGCTGTTGCCTGGCTTCCTCCTCTCTTGCCTCCTCAGGTGCATCCTGAATTAATCTACATGCTGTCACCTTTATTGCCCATCTCCTGGATTACTCTCATGGCCTCCTAATTAGTTTTTCTACTTATCCTCTTGCCCTTCCAATCTAATCTCTACATTCCAGCCAGAATTATCTTAAAATATCAATTGCATCATGTCTCTCCATAAATGACTTCCCTTTGTACTTTGGAGATTTTATATTTTTCTTTTCCTTCCAGTCTCTCTCTTTGTCTCTCCACCCCTTCCCCCTCCCACCTCTTTCTTTCTATCTTTCTGGCCGCAGCTGACCTCTCCAGTCTAACCTCATCATTCACCAGGCTTCATCTGTGCTGAAAGCTTAGCCCATTTCAAAGCCTGCACATGGCCTAGTCCTCTGTTAGAGAAGTCCTCTCCCCACTCTGCCTAGCCATTTGCTTCTTAGGTGTCAGCTTAAATGTCAATTCCAAATGTATACCTTATGTCAAATGAGAGAACCCTTTCATAGTCTATTATGGCTTCCTCAAGTCTTCTTCCCTGTCATTTCTCAGAATAACGTAGTGGGTGTGAGTACAAGATTTACACCCAGACTTACTGTCTTTGAATCCTGAAGGCACACTTGCTAGTCTGCATGACACTGGAGAAGCTGTTTATTTTTCCTGTGTTCTGGTTTCCTTATTTATAAAATGAGATACAATATTATCTACTTAAAGGGATAGTTTTGAGGACTGAGTTAATACATGTAAACACTCAGAACAGTGTCTGGCACATTAAGTACACAATAAATGTGAGCTACTATTGTTCAGTGAAATTGTATTTATCTGTATGCTTATTTGATTATTTTCTCACAAACATGCAAACTCAAGGAGATCAGGAACCATGGTTATATTCTTAACACCATAAACTTGGTGCCTCTAACAGTGCTTAACTTTAAAAAAGCTCAATATATACGTATTGAATGAATCTGTTGAATAAATGCATGAATCTATAAATGCATAAAAGAAAGAATTTTGAAACAGAAAAGAATATGGATCAAACATCTTTGGGCACGTGGGACTTTGCTGTCCATAAAATTATACAATGTAGACTTGGGGATAATACGTGACAGTCTGTTTCACTTGTTTGTAAAGCTGACTAGATCTAAAGAAACCTTAGTATTATATCCATTCAACTGTTTTTCAATTCAAAGGTATTTGAAGAACGATTAAAATACCTGAAAAAAATTATTGGGAGGTTGTTTCATCACCTTTCATTTCTGTCATGGTTGCTTATTAGTGGATACAAAAATTTAGATGACTCTCAGGAAAAAGCTCTGATACAATATTTGAGTTAAAAGAAAAACCAAAAACTCTTTACCACTATCAAAGCTACAATACAGTTCTTTAGGACTAGCATTTACACCAAGAAAATCTCAAAGCCCAGTTTCCCACATAATTCATCTTCTAACTTTGGTTCTGATCCCCTTGAATTTCTTTAAACCTTCTAATGAATAATCCATGAGGATGCAGATATTTTTCAGAAAACTATTGCTACCCTCTTCCTTGAAAAAGAAAATATAAGATTTACAACAAAAATGACATTAGATACCTAGTGCTCACAACCCTTATAACCTCCATTTAAATATAAATTTGAAGATAAAAGTATAAAAGGAAAGTGTGCATACCAAGTCCTGCTGAGTTGCTTTTTTTTGCTTTCTTAGACATATTCATTTGGTCTGTTAATGTCTAACGATTTATCTTGGCAAACACTCCTTTGACAATGTTTGTGTTTAACCTTCAGTTTCCCTCTCTAATGTGTGTTACTTAAGAACTGGGCCCCTGGAGAAAATGTGAATCATGGACCAATCCTAGTTTCTTCTGAAACAAATGTTCCTTTTATAAGATATTGAAAAAATATTGAACAATATTGTTCAACAATTCACTTATTCACTATACAGTTATTGAACAGACGCCTTGCGAAGGGACTGAGACTAAAGGAAAAAATGGGCCAAGTTGCTGCCTTGGAAAAATTCATAGATCACCAACACTGCTGTTTCAGATACACTAGAAAGTCTTCTTTATCTTGTGTGACATACTTAAGTTGCATATAGGAGAATTTCAATCTCATTCTAATGTGTATCTGTATACCAGATACCTTATACCTTGTCTATTAATGAACCTATAAGGTAGGTGTCATGATTCTCAGGTTCCCAGAAAGGAGATACCTGGGCTCAGAATTCAACAGTAAATCTCCCGACTTTATTTAGATAATAAGTAACAAAGCCAGGGTTTGAACCTTGTGCTTTCTGGTCCGAAACCAAGCTTGTATTCAGTCTCCCTTTCTCTACAATCACTGCCTTTTCTGACAAAGGTGATGAAATGTTGGTAACCATATGGTTGTAAGGGACAGTTCCTTCTTCTGGGAACGGGGTAACATAGCAGAGTTCAACCCCATCCAGTGGTGACAGGCATTGCAACCAGCTGTGCAAAGTCTCTGTATCTTATCACCACCACTTCAGCCCTCTTACAGAAGACAGACAGAGAAGAAAAGGAAGAGGGAAAAGGAAAAAAAGAAAGAAAGCAGGAAGGAGAGAGGGATATGGAGATGGGTGGGATGCTTTTGCATAGAGAAAGGCACATCTGGCTGATAGGGCTGACAATCCACACTGAGAGGGTCAAACCTACACTGGACGAATCAACTCCTGAATCAGTCATATCTGCAGAAGCACCATTATCACATTCAAAGTACCTTTCCAAAATGTGTTCCTTTAAATTACATTTGTTTAGCTTAAGCACTATCTGAAGAATTTTGAAAGAAATATCTAGAAGGACCCATAAAATAATCTGACCTCAAGTCATATTTGAACCAATCAGGAAGTAGAGATCCAGAGGGACAGAAAGACTTGCTGACAGCAAGCAGAGCTGAGAGCAGATCCTAGGTTTCCAGATCCTGTAGTGTGTGTTCTCTGACTTATTTCACCCTCCGAGGACATTGTTGCCAATGCTTGGGCATGGTGGTTAGGTTTTTCTGCCCTTTCCTGGAATGGCTGATCCCTAAGCCTATGTGCTGCCCAGGAAAGGAGAGGTACAACCCTTTATAAGAAATGGACCTGGGAACTCATGATAGCCTCTCTGAGTGATGCTGCACCAAAACACTAGGACATCATTACAGCTGTGGAAACGACATGAAGATAGGTGGAAAGGGACTCATGAAAGCCAACGACACTGGCCTTTCACGAACCTGTTCCATATTCTCTGGATTGTGTATTCTTTGCACATCTGTGGCCTTATCAAATCTTTGCTATAAATTTTCACTTCTTGCAAAGTAATCTACTAATGAAAGAGTCATAAACAAAATCTAGATTCAATTTTTATAGGTCATCTTTTAGGCTTTTACATAGTTCTTATTAATAGAGGATATTGCTTAGGGATCTTGAGGAGGTTGTAATTTACTTTCCTGAAACTTTTCTTTACAGCATTATTCATTTTGCCAGATACCTTTATAAGACAGTTTCACTGTTACAGACATAATTCTACAGTCATGAGTCTATATTTTGTGTTCCCAGGAATATGATTTGAAGTTAATAAAATATAAGGGAAATTTTAGTCATTCTATACATTGCCATATATTTTGAATAATTTTAAGGATTTATGGAGCTATATTAAATGTAAATATTGATAAGTTTTTATATCTTGAATATATTTAAAAATAAGAATCATCAAAGTTAAATAATAGGAAGAATTTTACCTTAATTATAGAAACCTGGTTCTATTTATATAGCAGATCAGTGTTTAGTATTTTAAAAACACAGGAAATGAAAAAATATTCAAATTTTAACCAAAGCTACAGTGAGATGTCTTTGAATTAAGAGTAGCAAAACAAAACAAAACAAAAAACAAACAAAAAAAGAGTAGCAAAACACATATTCTCTGATGTAAATTATGCAATTAGTTGGTCAAGTGATAAATATTGGAGTATAGCTAAAAAGAATGATTTTGAGTATCAAATGATTTTGAGTAATCTCTGGCCTGAGATAATAACAGAAAGAACCCATCGCGATAGCTAAACATACTATAATCTATTTCTGGCATTTTTCTTTTGTAAACTATGATTAGATTTTAGTTTTTTCAAATCATGAAATTGGAAATGACCTTAGTATAGTAGTTATTCAAATCAAAAGATATAGGCAGGATTGAATTCAAAGGTTCTAAATACCTGCTTTAGTTTTAAAACAGGTCTTCTGAAAAGTCTCTTTGGTTTGCCCCAGTATTTCTAGCAATTGTTTATATATTTCCTAATGTTATACACAAAACTTTGTCCACTGCCTTACCAATATTTCATTTTAAATCAGTGCACTAGCACTGATTAAAAATTAATTAATCTCAAAATTAATTTAATCTCTTAAATTAAATTATTAATTTAATCTCAGGGCTGAAAGGAATTTCTGGTTTTATAATCCCTCTCCAGGTTCCAGGAAATCACCATAAGCAAGACAAATGAGCCTACCTAAATTTTAGCCAGGTTTTGTGCCAGCCATGTCCCTGTGAACTACATACTGAAACCTAGATGGGCACATCTTTGACATGTGTTTGGTTTTGCACTGTGCTCCTTCTATTAAAAATGCCCTTCCACTCTTTCTTCATGGAAAGGTCATTACCATTTTTTTTTTTTTTTTTTACAAACTGCTATAAGTATCATCCTTAAGTCAGGCTCCTAAGCCCCCGTACTTCAAGCAAGAATAATATTGACCATTTCCTCCTCTATGTCCCCAAGCAATTTGGTGCATGCCTCTATTGTTACACTTATCCCGTCACACTGTAATTGTTTATATACTATTGAACTGCTAATCACAAGCTATAACTTAACTATGCTTCTGTCCCAGTGTCTACCATATAACCAGTTCTCCGTAATTGTTTGCTAATGAAATAATCCTATTTATAATGTATTTATACAACCATAACAAAAGTCTGATGTACACTGCAATCAAGCTTTATGAGGGAAGTTTTATCATTCACTTATTCAGCATCTGCTTTGTGGCAAGCATGTCTAACTCCCCTCTGCTTTCGGTAGAGACAGCATGGGAGAATCTCAGTGCTTAGCACATAGTAGATGCTCATTAAATATTAATGGATTTCCTTTTCCCTCTCTGCAGCCATTTCTCACATAAGTTCAAACAGCACATTTGTCATTGTGTACTCTTACTCAATGTGTACTCTTACTCAATGTGCACTCTTTCTCATAAGGATTTATTACATTTTTGCTTCTCTTCTTTTAAGTTTTTGGCCATTACAATTTTAAACCAATTTTGTACCTACTCTTCAAGTTATTGTATTCCTCTTTTACGCATAGAAAAAATTGTAAATAGTTAGTTTCAGTCTACACCAGGTTTAAAAGTTTATCTTTCACATTCTTGCATCATTATTTTTAAATCTGGCTATTCTTTTCAAATATTATAGTTTCCACTCTGTTTCCCTCAAGTTCTCAAGTCTAGAGAGGTAATAGGTACAGTCTTTAGAGTGGTTTAGAGAATAATTGTTAGAATCAGACAGACCTGAGTTTGAATATCTACCATTTACAGGCTGTGTAATTTTGGCAATGTACCTAACCTCAGTGAGTCATGAAGTCTTCATCTTCAAATGAGGAATTATGTTATAAAACAGGAGTTAATTTATGTGAAGTCAAAGCACAGTGGTTAGTAAATAGCAAGTGCTCAAATGACAGCTTTATGATTAATTACCATTACAATAATATAAAAAATTGATGTCCTTCCCAGGAGAACCTTTAATTGTCATTAAATAAATTTCTGCTTTTATAAGAATTATACAACAGAGAGTTACTCATGAGAAAAATCTCTATTTTGACTTTCCACTTAAGGCTTTTATTTCAAACCTACTAGATTTCCCTATTTTTTTGGAATCATATTATACCATATCTCTCTCATAAGTGATCTTTACATAGACCTTTCATTATTTCTAAATTTTAGCCATTTTGGAGAATGACCCTCTTGTCTTTGAGGTACTCCCTACAACTCTTTAAAGTGAATTTTGTATTTTTACCTTTGCTTGTATTCTAAGTCAGAGATTCCAAAGATGCCTTACAGATTTGGGAACGATTAATCTAGCTATTTATTTTTATGTTGTGTGTGTGTGTGTGTGTGTGTGTGTGTGTGTGTGTGTGTGTCTACACATACTGATTTCTTTACCATTTCTCATATGTTTTTATGACCACTCACTTACACCATTACCTGTAGAGTCAGTACTAAAGTCATGCCTGAGTTCTAGAATACATCAACTTGGGTGTTGTGTGGCTGCATAGGGTTTTATCTGTACGTACATGTACGTGATATGTCTGTGGGGAAAGAGAGAAAATCAATAACCAAAAGTTCTAACAGTATAAATTGGACAGTTTTATAGCAGCTTAATTTTCTTTCCTTCTGCCATTTTGTTGCACTGTGTAGAAAAGAAATTGGGAAAATTAATCAGGCCCTAAGATCTGGTAATTGGATATCACACGTAAAGATCCCCAAGCCTTACATCGTCTTGAAATAATTGATGAAGACATTCTAAGTACAATGTAAGTCTCTGTGCTAAGCATAATATAATGCAAATGCTTGACCAGATGATTTTATAAGGCCAATATCCATTTTTCAAAATTAAACAACTGACATTTTAAATGCCCAAAGGCTCCGGTACTGTACATATTATTGATTAAACTGACATTTAAAAATTACTATGGTGCAAAAGAGCTCATTAAAATAGAAAACTCAATTTTTTTTGGCTTTTAATACCTCAAAATGGCCTGAACACCGGTAGTACAAATATTTGGTTAAAGCACCAGGTAGAAAATTTGTATCAATATTCAAAGATCCTCGTAAGTTTTTATTTCATAGAATACAATCTTCGGACTGTTTTCAAACTACACAGATGTATAAGCAGAAAGCAAAACACCTGCCTATTAATCTTGGACTATGTTTTATCTATTATGTATAGTCAACTTCTAGACCTAATCCTATACTTTACTACTCTCTAGAGAAGGAACAAACCTCTAAGTTCAGTTCTGAACTCCTTGAACATTTTTGTCTGATAAGCTTGCTAGAATATTCATTTCAGCCTTTTTGTTTTACTCAGTTCAGATTATACCAGAAGAGCTTTTAATAATCATCTCCAGTGATACAAGTGTCTAAACATCCATAGTCTTTTGAGGATCTAATTTAAAAAGAGTGGAATTCATGTTGAATATAAGAATATCTCTAAAACTCTACCATTTCAAATTCTTTGCCACACCTATAATAAATATTCAACTTAACAGAGATAAGTCATTACACTTCTTTTCAAGGTATTTACATTATTGACCATATTCAGGAAAGAAAAAGTAGGGGAGATGACAAAAATACACCTGTGCCATGATGAAAACATAAAATTTGATTAAAAGGAAACATTATAACCCACAAACTGTGAAAAGTGGGTCAATTACATAGGTGAGGAAACACTGATTTATTCATACCCTACACAATATGTCAACTCGTATTTGAGGCTGAGCACAGCATAGGGGAGAAATATGAATGATATTGTACTAGAGAGGGAAGCATTTTTTTATATTCCTGAATATACCACTTCCTTTTATAAGAATAGGGTTTCATTTTCACTATAACTAAGACTGACCTCAAGTTAATTTTCAGTGTTATGTTTGAATTGTCAAAAAACATACTTAAACAGCCATGTCAAATGAAATTCCTTGGTCATTTTTAAAATGCCAAGGGCAGAAATTATAAGAAACAGAGGCTACCGTGAATATTATGCCAGAGGCTCTTCTATAGTATATTTTCTGGAAAAAAAAAAAAGAGAGAGAGAGAGAAGGAGAATTGTTCATGGGAGTCAGCCCTCCTCACTGCTCATTGGAGTGAACATATATAGGTCATTCATCGTCTCTCTTCCTTTCTCTCTCTATCTCTGTCTACCTCAGGTCTGTCTTATTCCATGATGTGCTTGCTGCCTACTCTATCACATGTATCGCTATGTGCTCTTTGCCCATGGGCACTCAGTAAATCAATGCAGGCTCAAACGAAACTACCCTGTATGCAAATGATCTAACAATTATGTTTGTTTGTTTGCTTGCTTTGGTTTGCTTGTTTTAGTGGAAATGCACAATGTCTGGCTATTATTCAATATTTTGATGCCAATTCTATTTTCTTATTCCCCGAAACAGGGTGCTACAATAACATAGCTTTATTGTAATATGATATAATGATGGTGTCAAAAATCACAAACTGAAAAGCTGCCAACTGACAGTTATCAGCACGGACTCAGCGAATGGGAAAAAGGTGAAAGAAGTATCATGGAAAAAATTTAAATGGTTTAAAACCTTGCAAAAAATTCAGTTAACTTTGAACACACTCCCAAAATTCTGAACTAAACCCTCATCTCTTAAAACAGTTGAATGCTCATTCCTACAATTACACATGTGGTAAAAACTGAACCTTCACATACACAATTGCTGCAGGCTACAGTAAACACTGTGAAATACTGTACCTCTGGAAGAATGTATCACAATGACCCTTTTAAACTCCCTTAAGAATTCACTTTATAATCTCAGCTCATTAGTCCCCTAAATAGCATTTGTTGTGACAAAAAGGAGCACATAGAAGGAAAGACTTCTCAGTCAAACATGCGCTGAGCCAAGAAAAAGCCCAGAAGTTATCAAAACAAAGCTTCACAAGTTTGTCATAAATTAGTTTGCTTGGGCACAAAATAAATAATGTGCCTGTGTTTTTTCAGTGCCTGAACATAGTCTAGTCGCCTTAGGCTTTTTCTAGACCTAAAATCTCATGCTGTCAACATTATCTATAACCACACTCCTTTAAATGGAGAAGTGTCACTGCTTCAGGTGACATGGTTTCACTAAGGGAAATTGCACGAGGAAGGATGCAGGTGTATCTGCCACTCAGAAGCCCAAAAGGTATGTTCCTCATTTAATAATACACTCATTTAAACAATGAGAACTAATTACCACATTAATTTATTGTCAACACAGCTAAGTACAGGCAGGCATATATAATAACATGTGTAAACTACCAAGCAAGCAGAATAAAAGGGAAACTGTACTGTGATTCACCTTCAAGATATTGTGCAGGTACTCACTAAAGCAGTATTTTAGGTTCTGTTTTGTAGTTTCATTAATATTGTTATACAAAAATCTGTGCCCATACATTCCCATAATGCTTTATCTGCCTTTCTTTATCCTATTAGCTCATGCTGATTTCTCCATGTGTATGGGGACAGACTTCAGGGTGCCCCCCCATGATACTCATAGGCTAGTGTTCATGCCCTTGCAAAATCCTGTTCTCTTGGTTGTGGATAAGACTTGTGATTTGAGTCAAATTGACAGAATATGTCATGTCTCTTCCATGATTATATAAGACTGGGTCTTATAGCAGACTTCCTCTAATCTGTTCTAGTCCTTGCTGTCTTGACAAGTAAGCAGTCCTATTAGGAAAGCCACATGGCAAGGAACCGTGGGTTGTGTTTAGGAAATATGAACAGACTTCAGCAGCTGAAGGCAGTCAACAGAGGCTTAGGACGGTCTCTAGTTAGAGCCAGCAAAAAGCCAGGGCCATCAGTCCTACAACTACAAGATGATGAATCTGTTAACCAACTGAGTGAGTCTGGACATAAATCCACCCCAGTTGAGCTGCCAGATAAAAACTCAAGCCAGCCAACACTTTTGCTGCAGCCTTAGGTGACCCTGAGCAGAGGACCCACCTAAACTGAGCCTAGACTCCTGACGCAGAAACTGTGAGATTGAAAATGTGTGGTATCATTTTAAACTGCTAAATTTGTGGTACTTTGTTACGTAGCAACAGAAAACTAATACAATGTACATCAAGATAAGATAGTATCACTCATGGTTAGTGCCATCCACTCATTGCTCAAGCAGGACTTTTTTTTTCCAGCCCTCCTCCTTCAGTCAATTAGTCATCAAACCCAATTCTCTGACATGTCACTTGTTTATTTTTATCCTTTCATCTCTACCTACTGCCACTGCCATTGCCCTGGGACAGGCCTTCATCATTTCCCACCAGGAAAAATTGTTGGAGTCTGTTTCTACAGCATTTTATTTTTCCTTCATGATGAATTTTGCAAATATTTTTCAAAGTTGTTTCTAGGGGAGATTTTATCAAAACCATAAAAAAAGGAAGCTAGATATACTTTGTCTTTGGAATTTCCATCTCTTCCACTAGCTCTCCCCATTTCATCTCATCCTGTGGCCACTTACTCCGGCATATTCCTCAGTCATCTGATGCATCCTTCCTCCTTCTCTCCTCCTGACAATGAACCTCTAGATATCTCACAATCCTTTGCATTCTATCTTGCCACCTCACTCCCTAGGATGAAAAGACCATAACAGCTTAATTCTATTTTCATTTTAATAGAGACTCATACTGACAACTGCTACCACATGATGTTTTTCAAACATATCTTACTAGTGGAACCATTATTGTAAATAAAGGTGAACAAAGAAATGTATTATAAAAATATTGAACAGGTAAAAGCAGGGTTGAATATAGATGGTGTCGTGGAGGAACATGTAGGTGGGGTTTATAGAAAACCCAGTGCAACGCTGGCTCAACATCTACTTTACCCCTTAACACACACAATGTCAGCCCAGCAGCAAGAGGAACCATAGAGTTCTAAGTAAGACAGTTTGTAAATGACTTCTTTAAACCAAAAGAACTATTCTCTTATAAAGGTATATTTCAGTGATTGTTAAGAGAGACTGGTGGGGGCTTCCCTGGTGGTGCAGTGGTTAAGAATCCGCCTGCCAATGCAGGGGACATGGGATCGAGCCCCGGTCCGGGAAGATCCCACATGCCACCGAGCAACTAAGTCCATGTGCCACAACTACTGACCCTGCGCTCTAGAGCCCGTGAGCCACCACTACTGAGCCCATGTACCACAATCATTGAAGCCCACGCTCCTAGAGTCCGTGCTCCACGACAAGAGACGCCACCGCAATGAGAAGCCCGCGATCTGCAACAAAGAGTAGCCCCCGCTCGCTGCAACTAGAGAAAGCCGGCGCGCAGCAACGAAGACCCAATGAAGCCTAAAATAAATAAATTAATTAATTTAATTAAATTTTAAAAAAAGAGGCTGGTGGACATTCTTGATGGAATCAAGTCACTTTGCCAAAATTTAAGTCACAAGACGCCAGCTCACCCACAAATTCTTCACATTCTCAAATCACATACAATGTTACTATACTAATTTTACCAACTTTAAATATTTTCATGATAGCCGACCCTTCAGCAATGTTGATTTATGGAAACAAAGGTATTCATGGAATGTAGGTTTTTTTCATTCTTTTCCACATCACAAGAAATGCACTTGAGGCCATCACTGACCTTTACTGCATGGGATCAAAAACTGACTTTTTTTCCTCCCTATAGCCTCTTTCCTCCATGTGCAAGCAAAACTTTATGTCTTAATCACTGATAGAATGTATTCTTTAACCTCTTTACTATACCCTTAAGGAACTGAAGGAAAAAAAATGGTTTTTAAAAAGAAGTAGCACATCTATACACTAAAAAATTTAGAAGAATATCCATCTTATATCTTAGTAATCCTGGGAATCTTGGCTAAATTGTATCTGACATTTATATAATGAGTGTGCAAATTATGTCATCACCAGTTGGAGTTTTAGCAAAAAGGATTTTAAAAGCTTGCATAATAATATGGATGCATCTGGCTACCACCACTGTAATAGATTGTTGTTAAATAATGACACTAGTATCACCAACAGCTAGAATTTATTGAATTCTTACTATATGCCAGAGCATAGCTAAAAATTATAGATAATGCAATTTATCAAGAAAACATATAAGTTGTTATTAACCCCTTCTAACAAATTAAAAAACTGAGTCTAAAATGTGTGAAGAAACTTCAAAGCAGAGGGATCTCGTAAGTCCTAAAGATAGAGTCTGATTTCGGCTCTCATTATCTTTCAAGCCTGTCTTCTGTGTCACCGGCTTAATTCTGGGATGGAATGGAGTAAGGTGTAAAAATGTTAAATGAATGATGATTATAGTAATTAATATTTGCACTATGACACCCTCATATCAGTTCCTAAGTATCAGCATCAATAGTCGTAATAATACTGTTAATATTAGCAGGAAAACGTTTCTAAATTATTATATAGCTCTCTCTTACAGCTAAGATCATCCCAAACTTAACTATATCTCAGGACATAAAATGTTTAAAGCCAGTATGTTTGGACATCCAAAATTTGGGACCAATTCTCACTTTTACCTCTGTAACTGAGACTTCATTCATTTAATAATTTATTCATTAAATATTTATTGCATTCCTACCATCGATTAAGCACTTTACTGGGAATAGTAAATCCCCTACATATGAACCTTCAAGTTGCGAACTTTCAAAGATGTGAACGTGCGTTAGCATGTCCAATCACATAAGTTAGTTCGCATGTCTTGTGTACATTGTCACATGCGTGCATCGTCTACAAGTGGTTGTGCTTTTGGGTACTTTACTTACAGTACTGTATAGAGTACAATAGTACAGTATCTTTATTTCAAGCCCAGGATATCCGGAGGCAAGAGGGTAGACAGAATTGAATCCAGCAAGGAACTAGAACCTGTGCCATCAACGTCAGGCATGAGTGGAATTGCAGCTTGCCCTTCGTCTCCTACTGCTGACGATCCTTCAGCTCTACCATCTCCTACCTCCTCTCTCTTCTCCAGTCAGTAACTCTTCTTGCCTCTTCACTCGATGCCAGCCCATGTATGCCAGCTGTTGTACTGTACTACTGTACTTTTCAAGGTACTGTACTGTAAGATTAAAATGTTTTCTTTATTTTTTGTGTTTGTTTTTTATGTATTATCTGTGAGAAAAGTATTATAAACCTATTACAGTATACAGTACTATATAGCCGATTGTGTTAGTTTGGGTACCTAGGCCAATTTTGTTGCACTTAAGAACAAATTGGACCTATGAACGTGCCCTTGGAACAGAACTTGTTCGTATGTAGGGGACTTACTGTACTTGAGACAGAGGGATTTTAAAAGACCATCACAGTAGTGACCCAAATTTAGCAATAGGATGTGAAAATATAATAATTATTCTACCAGAGACATCTACAGGCTAAATGGAAGCACAAAGGAAGTCATCCTTAAGTCAGCCTGGTAAGATCTAGTCTCATTCCAGGGTTAACCTCAGATTCTGATGAGATTTTTCTAATTAAGCTTACTATGAATTCTATCTAGGAGTTAAGTAATCTCTTATTTAAAGCATGGCTCCAAAATGTCAGGTCAGTCTAAAAACCAGCTGTTGGCCGTACTACTGTACTTTTCAAGGTACTGTACTGTAAGATTAAAAATGTTTTCTTTATTTTTTGTGTTTGTTTTTTATGTATTATCTGTGAGAAAAGTATTATAAACCTATTACAGTATACAGTACTATATAGCCGATTGTGTTAGTTTGGGTACCTAGGCCAATTTTGTTGCACTTAAGAACAAATTGGACCTATGAACGTGCCCTTGGAACAGAACTTGTTCGTATGTAGGGGACTTACTGTACTTGAGACAGAGGGATTTTAAAAGACCATCACAGTAGTGACCCAAATTTAGCAATAGGATGTGAAAATATAATAATTATTCTACCAGAGACATCTACAGGCTAAATGGAAGCACAAAGGAAGTCATCCTTAAGTCAGCCTGGTAAGATCTAGTCTCATTCCAGGGTTAACCTCAGATTCTGATGAGATTTTTCTAATTAAGCTTACTATGAATTCTATCTAGGAGTTAAGTAATCTCTTATTTAAAGCATGGCTCCAAAATGTCAGGTCAGTCTAAAAAAATAGCCTTTTTAAAACTTGGAAAAATAAATACTGTGGCTTGAAAAGGCTAGTAGAATTGTGGGTAGAATGTATTTATGTACTTCTTCTTTACAAGTTTATTTCTTAAAAATTTTAACATGCTTTTTATTTCTCTGAATCAATGTTTTGATAAGTTTCTTTCCTATTATATTGGTGATGGCACTTCCACCTGGGAAAATATTGTGTGTGTGTGTATATATGTATATATCATATTAGAAAGAGGTACTTACCCAATTTAATTTTACCAGAAAGTATTATACACTAACCACATAAGCATCCATGTGCCTATGAATATTTTGAGTATATTACTAGATGATAATTAGTAAAAAAACTTAGATTATTATGATTTCTAGCTATAACTTCTGTGACCTAGTTAAAAACTCTTACACAAGGTAATATTTAATTGAATATGTGATTTTCCAAAAGATCTTTTGTAAATCAGTTGTTTGTATATGGAACCCTTTTTCTTTTTTCATTAAAGATTGCAAGTAGGGATTATATTCCCAGGCCAGTCTTCTAATTTAATCTATTAACCCCAATGTAGTAGACAAGTATTAACAGTAAAAGTCTGCATTCTGTCTCTTGCGTCCGATACAATTCAGGAGGAAGAAGGATAAGGAAGAATACCCTTTTTAATTCCTATGAGCAAATCTGTGAAAATGACTTATTCTTTTAGCATCTCATATTTCATTTCTGTTATCTATATATTTTCAGTAAATAAATTAATTGCTGTACCTCAAGCGGCCTTTCCTATCTTCCAAATGACTTCCTGATTAAAATAATGCCTGTGGGACTTCCCCGGTTGTGCAGGTAGGAATTCGCTTGCCAACGCAGGGGACATGGTTTTGAGCCCTGGTCTGGGAAGATCCCACATGCCGCGAAGCAACTAAGCCTTGCGCCACAACAACTGAGCTTGTGCTCTAGAGCCCACGAACTGCAGCTATTGAGCCCGCGTGCCACAACTACTGAAGCCTGTGCACCTAGAGCCCATGCTCCGCAACAAGAGAAGCCACCGCAATGAGAAGCCTGAGCACTGCAACGAAGAGTAGCCCCCGCTCGCCGCACCTAGAGAAAGCTCACATGCAGCAACGAAGACCTAATGCAGCCAAAAATAAATAAAATACAAAATAAATAAACTTTTAAAAAATGCTGTGAATTCAGAACACAATGATTTAAAAAATTAGAAAATAAATAAATATATAAAATAATGCCTGTAACAATCATATGATGCTTATTTACACTACCTCAACTCTTTACATATGTACCAACTCCTATAATCCTCACAGCAACCCTAGGTAGATATTATTATCCCATTTTTGTTTTTCTTCAAATTAGGAATCCAAGCCACAAGACGTCAAATAACTTGCCCACAATGACACAGCTGATGAGGGCAGACAGAACTAAAATTCAGATGTGAGCAGTTTACCTCTAGAGACCATGTTTTGACCATCTTTTCACTATACTGATGGTTTTGGGGACTCTAGAGATGAGGGATAGAAGGGTTAGTGTAGCCAAGGCCTCACCTGAGTCATGTATGAGATGGATTCTCATCTGCCAGAAACTAAGTAAATGAGTCACTTTTGTAGACACTTTTAAAACCACAATTTCCTATTAAATGAGACAACATTGTCCCTTTAAATGTGTTTTCATGATTTTATCCTGCCTGTTCTTCTTTATGCAGCTTATGAAATTTACTCTATGTGGACTGTACCCACTGAACTGTCAGCACACTTTATGCCCTCCAAATCCTGATGCAGAAAATCAAGCATTCTTATAAAAGTATGGAAAAAGAAGACATTTCAAAGTTGTCATGATTGCATTGATAGTGAACAGACAGAGCTATTTACAACTGGCAGCTTAACTTAGGACAAATCCTATTAAAATAGATGTCACTGAGTTCTCAAAAATAATTATTACATTCATTCCAATATCAGACAATCAAATGATAGATATAAATATTTTTCAATGGTTTATAATAGTGATTTTGGGAAACTAGCCTACATGTCTGTCAATAAGTGGGCAGTTAAATAGATTGTAGTACAATACTTCCATACAATAAAAAATCAGAAAGTCTTCAGTAACGTTGGACAAACACAGCAAATTACAGAATAATATGTAGAGCATAAAAAAATTTCTGTTAAAAACAGTACTATTGAAGCAATACTGGGATCTATTTTCTTTCCATTATTTTTTTCTTTATGTTATGCATGTTGTGATTTCCTAAAAACTACTTGATAAAAACCATAATAGGGAGAAACTTTTTATTTTTCTTCCTTAATTGTAATCCTATCAATCTTTTGTCTTTGCATAACAGAAGCCACCCTCTTCCTTCAGATATCAGCTTCTTTATCTTCAGTTCTTAGTTCTTTTCAAAGCTATTCTAAGCTACCAGAATCCTTATCTACTCTGCTCTCAATTGGCTATAAAAACTGTACTTAGCCACCAAACCCTTTGTAACAAATACACAAACCAAGATTCTCCACTACTCATTCTCCAGGTTTGAGTCCACAGTTTAGAGAAAGCCTTCTTTACATGGCTTGCAGAAAATGGAAGCATGGGAACAACAGGTAATCAAGCTGTATTTCCATTATGCCAAAATGGGCTGATCTAAAGTCACACATGAATAAGATGTGCAAAAGGAAAAGCATGTTTACTAAATGTGGAAGGGCCTTTTACAGGCATTCCAAACCTGATGTTAATTTCTCAAATTAAAAGTCTCCAAAACAGACTCAAATGGATTTACTGTTTTGTTTACTCATCAATGAATATAAGAATTCCTTTCTGAGCCTCTAATAGGAATCAGGAAATAATGGGTAATAATGCAATGAATAGAGCCTGTGTTCAGTGAGTTCACACTTTAATAGAAAATAAGTCAAATTAATAAAGGCTTATAATACTAGGATAGGAGGATTAAGAGTCCATACATGGGCAGAGATGAGGTATTACTGGAAGTTCATACTAGGGAATGATTATTGCATGCAAGTGGGATTCAAATATGCTAGATAAATAGCAGGAAGCTAGACATCATTAACGCCAAGCCAAAAAGCTGTTTAATTAATTAAATGTCTAGCTTCATTGAAAAGAAACTGAGATGAGCTAAGGAGGCTGGATTTTGTCTTGTCAGAAACAGTATAAGCTTTGCATTATAAAAGTGACATGATATAAATTTTTATCCCTTGTCATGGTGAGTTTGCTTCTTTTATTCTCTCAGCTGGAATAACCCAGAGTTTATTGTTATTATTTTTACTTTATTCTCAAGGGAATATAAAAAGTGATCCACATAATCTCCAAACTTAATCTGCAGTTCAGAAGTGGGATGTCATATTCTTTCAAAATTTTATAAAAAATATATTGTTTCTGTCTACTCAAGTCACCCTTTATTCCTGGAGTGATTGATTAGAACTCCTTGTGAACTCATAAGGTGACTAGAGTGTAAATTCAATTTAAAACCAGAGACCTTGATATAAAATAATGATCCCCAGTTCTAGGGGCTTCCCTGTGGTGCAGTGGTTAAGAATCCACCTGCCAGTGCAGGGGACACGGGTTTGAGCCCTGGTCCGGGAAGATCCCACATGCCGTGTAGTAACTAAGCCCGTGTGCCACAACTACTGAGCCTGCGCTCTAGAGTCCGAGCCACAACTACTGAAGCCCGTGCACCTAGAGACCGTGCTCCGCAAAAAGAGAAGCCACCGCAATGAGAAGTCCGCGCACAGCAACGAAGAGCAGCCCCCACTCGCCGCAACTGGAGAAAGCCCGCATGCAGCAACAAAGACCCAACGCAGCCAAAAATAAATAAAAATATAATAAATAAATTAAAAAAAAAATGATAATGATCCCCAGTTCTTCCCTCATTTCTTCTTCCTGGTATTCTATCTAGACCTGCCTCCTATGTACTCTGTCACAGTACCCCAGCATTATTGGTCAGCATATCTTCTTCAAATGGGTTAGGTATTTTTTCACAGGTAGGGTACTGAGTATGACTTCTGAAAATGGAATTTAACTTTACACAATAAGACCTATTTTGAAAAAAGATCATTCACCTAACTGCTTAGAATAATTTTTTTCCAAAATACGAAGAATTCTAGAGTTTTAAGTTATTAAAAATTGGTAATACTTGTTTCCAAACCATAGCTCATTTTATTGCCAAAAGTACAAGTCTGTTTACAAAAGAAAAAAAATCAAAGTTACTATCTTGTAATAAAGTGCTGTGAAACACATTTGCCCATATTTAACTGAAGTAGAAATGCCATTAAGGAAAACCAAGGCAGCACATCTAATATATGATAAGGAGTCACGTTTCATCCTCGTTGCAACTCCTGATATGCTTTTTGCTAAGTGGAATCTGCATCATCAAGTGAACTGGAAAAACTAATCAGTTCAAAAAAAGCCCAGGGTACTTATTATTGCTTTAATACTTTATAAGATCTCCCTGCCTTTAGGTAAAATACAATATTATTTCTTATATAGAAGCATACAACTTTTTGTCTAGACCATTTCATAGCTTGGCTTTAACAGCTTAAGCTTAAAAAACACACATGAAACTGGGGCGAAAAATTGTGTAAAAATCAGTTAAAGCTTTATTGATTGAATCACTACTGAAAATTGCATATAAAAGTGGCCCTGTTTATGAACAACTCAGACTCAGAAAGGCACCTCATAAACTAACGACCTACACTGCCAAAAAGATAATACATAAACGACCAATGTATACACGTTTGTGAGAGTTAAACTTCATGGAAATCTAGGATGTCAATGACATGAGTCCTGGCTTTTCATGTTTTTCCTACATGCATTAAAATTTGCCCAATGATATTTGCATTGTGGCTATTTTATTTTCATTATAAATACATTTATAGTGAGCCACACATATAATAATAAGCCACTAGCACACGTCCTCCATATATTTCTTATCTATTATTCAAAAAGTTATCATAGCTTTTCATTGGAACGGGAGATCCCAAATACTAATGTAGTGTTCAGTGTTCAATGTTATTCAGTCTGTTCTTAATTCAGTAACATCTTTTCCAAACCTCTGTGATTTCAAGTCCTTAGAAGTCGTGCTTTGTTAAGTTTTAGGTCTGAGTACTTAGTAAAATATTAAGACCCTCTAGATCAAGTTCTTTGGCCAACTCCATAAGGCACTATAGCTTTTTTTTTTTTAACACACTTAATTTTTTAGAGAAATTTTAGATTCACAACAAAACTGAGCAGAAAATACAGAGTTCCCATATACTTCTTCACCCACCCCATACACATTCTCCCTCATTATCAAGGTCCTGCACCAGAGTGGTACAATTGTTACAATCATTGACTCTACATAGACATATCATTCCCACCTTAAGTCCAAACTTTAAGTTTTTCTTGATGTTGTACATTCTATGGCTTTTTTTTTTTTTTTTTTTTTTTGGCGGTTCGCAGGCCTCTCACTGTTGTGGCCTCTCCCGTTGCGGAGCACAGGCTCCGGACGCGCAGGCTCAGCGGCCATGGCTCACGGGCCCAGCCGCTCTGCGGCATGTGGGATCCTCCCGGACCGGGACACGAACCCGTGTCCCCTGCATCGGCAGGCGGATTCTCAACCACTGCGCCACCAGGGAAGCCCCATTCTATGGCTTTTGACAAATGTATAACGATATGGATTTACCACTCTGGTATCGTACAGTATAGTTTCACAGCCCTAACTCTTCTGTGCTCTATCTATTCATTCCTCCTCCACTTTACACCTGAAAACCACTGAGCTTTATACTGTCTCCATAGTTTTGTCTGTTCCAGAATGTCATATAGTTTTAATCACACTGTGTATGTAGTCTTTTCAGATTAGCTTCTTTCACTTATTAAAATGTATTAAAGATTTCTCCATGTCTTTTCATGGCTTGATACCTCATTTATTTTTAACGCTGAATAATATTCCATTGTCTTGATGTACCTCAGTTTGTTTATCCATTCACCTACCGAAACATCTTGGTTGCTTCCAAGTTTTGGTAATTATCAATAAAGCTGCTATAAACATCTGTGTGCAGGTTTCTATGGACATACGTTTTCAACTCATTTAAGTAAATACCAACGACCACAACTGCTTGATCGCAGGGTAAGAGTATGTTTTTGTTTTGTAAGAAAGTAAACCATCTTCCAAAGTCTTCTCATTCTCTTGACAGTATTTTTGCAGGCAGAAGTTTTTAATTCTAGTGAAGTCTGTCTTATCATTTCTTACTTTCATGGCTCATGCCTTGGTGGGGTATCTAAAAAGTCATCTCCATACCCAGGGCATCTAGATTTTCTCCTATGTTATCTTCCAGGAGTTTTATAGTTTTACATTTTACATTTAGATCTTTGATCCATTTTGAGTTCATCTTTGTGAAAAATATAAAATCTGTGTCTAGATCCTTTTATGTATTTATTTATTTATTTATTGGCATGTAGCTGTTCAGTTGCTCTAGCACCACTTATTGAACAGACTATCTTTTCTCCATTGCATGTCTTTGAGCCTTCATCAAAGATAAATTGACTATATTTATATGGGTCTATTTCCAGGTTCTCTATTCTGTTCCATCGATCTATTTGCATATTCTTTCACCAGTATCACACTGTCTTAATTACTGTGGTTTAACGGTAAGTCTTAAAATAAGGTACTGTCAGTCCTCCAACTTTGTTCTTCTCTTTTAATATTATGTTTGGCTATTTTGGGTCTTATACCTCTCCATATAAACCTTAAAAACAGTTTGTCAATATGCACAAAAATACCTTGTTGGGACTTTGATTGGGATTGTGCTGAATCTACAGATCAAGCTGGAAAGGACTGACAATACTGAGTCTTCCTGCCTATGAACATGAAATATCTCTCCATTTGCTTAGTTATTTTATTTCATTCATCAGTTTTGTAGTTTTCCTCATATATATCCTGTACATATTTTGTTAAATATATCCCTAAGTATTTCATTTTTTGCTAGTGTAAGCGGCAATAAGTATTTAATTTCAAATTCCACTTGTTCTTTGCTGGTATATAGGAAAGTTATTTTTATATAATAGTATCTGTAAACAAAGACATTTTTTTTTTTCCTTCCCAGCCTGGTCACCTTTTATTTTCTTTTCATGTATTATTGCATTAACCAGGACTTCAAGTATGATGTTGAAAAGGAGTGACAAGAGAGTAAATCTGTCTTTTTTCTGATCTTAATGGGAAAGCTTCAAGTATCTCACCATTCAGTAGGACAATAGTTTTAGGTTTTATGTATATGTTGTATATCAAGCTGAAAAGTTCCCCTCTATTACTAGTTTGCTGAGAGTTTTTAATCACAAATGGGTGCTGGATTTTGTCTAACGTTTTTTCTGCATTAATTGATATGAATATATGATTTTTCTCCTTCAACCTGTTGATACAATGAATTATAGTAGTTGATTTTTGAATGTCGAACCATCCTTGGTTGCCTGGATAAATCCCACTTGGTCATAGTATATAATTCTTTTTTTTTCTTCTTTTTTTTATTGAAGTATAGGTGATTTACAACACTGAGTTAGTTTCAGGTGTACAACACAGTGATCCAAATATATCTATGTATCTATATATTTTTTTAAGATTCTTTTCTCTTATAGGTTATTACAAAATATTGAGTATAGTTACCTGTGCTATAAATTAGGTCCTTGCTGGTTATCTATTTTTTTTTTAGTATATGTTATATGTTGTATATGTTGTTGTATATGTTGTATATGTTGTATATGTTGTATATGTTAATCCCAACCTCCTAATTTATCCCTCCCCCCACCCTCCTTTCCCCTTCGGTAACCATAAGTTTTTTTTCTATGTCTGTGAGTCTCCTACTGCTTTGTAAATAAGTTCATTTGTAACATTTTTTTAGATTCCATGTATAAGTAATATCATATGATATTTGTCTTTGGTTTACTTGACTTAGTATAATGATCTCTAGGTGCATCTATGTTGCTGCAAATGGCATTATTTCATCCTTTTATGTCTGAGTAGTATTCCATTGTGTGTATGAGTGTGTGTATATCTATATCTATATCTATATATCACATCTTCTTTATCCATTCATCTCTTGATGGACATTTAGGTTGCTCCCATGTCTTGGCTATTGTAAATAGAGCTGCAATGAACATTGGGGTGAGTGTATCTTTTCAAATTATGATTTTCTCTGGATATATGCTCAGGAGTGGGATTGCAGAATCATATGATAGCTCTACTGTTAGTTTTTTTGAGGAACCTCCATACTGTTTTCCATAGTGGCTATACCAATTTACCTTACCACCAACAGTGTAGGAGGGTTCCTTTTTCTCCACACCCTCTCCACCATTTATAATTTGTAGAATTTTTTGATGATGGCCATCATGACTAGTGTGATGTGACACCTCATTGTAGTTTTGATTTGCATTTCTCTAATAATTAGCAGTATTGAGCATCTTTTCATGTAGCTTTTGGCCATCTGTATATCTTCTTTGGATAAGTGTCTATTTAAATCTCCTGCCCATTTTTTGATTGGACTGTTTGGTTTTTTTTTGATATTGAGCTGCATGAGCTGTTTGTATATTTTGGAGATTAATCCCTTGTCGGTCACGTCATTTGCAAATATTTTCTCCCATTCTGTAGGTTGTCTTTTTGTTTTGTTTATGGTTTCCTTTGTTGTGAAAAAGCTTTTAAGCTTAATTTGATCCCATTTGTTTATTTTTGTTTTTATTTCCATTACTCTAGGAGACAGATTGAAAAAGATATTCCTGCGATTTATGTCAAAGGGTGTCCTGCCTATGTTTTCCTCTAGGAGTTTTATGGTATCTGGTCTTACATTTAGGTCTTTAATCCATTTTGAGTTTACTGTTGTGTATGGTGTTAGAAAATGTTCTAATTTTATTCTTTTACATATAGCTCTCCAATTTTCCCAGCACCACTTACTGAAGAGACTGTCTTTTCTCCATTGTATATTCTTGCCTCGTTTGTCATAGATTAATTGACCATAGGTGTGTGGGTTTATTTCTGGGCTCTCTATCCTGTTCCATTGATCTGTATTTCTGTTTTTGTGTCAGTACCATACTGTTTTGATGACTGCAGCTTTGTAGTATAGTCTGAAGTCAGGGAGCCTGATTCCTCCAGCTCCATTTTTCTTCCTCAAGATTGCTTTGGCTCTTCAGAGTCTTTTGTGTTTCCATACAAATTTACAAAAAATTTGTTCTAGTTCTGTGAAAAATGCCATTGGCAGTTTGATAGGGATTGCACTGAATCTGTAAATTGCCTTGGGTAGTATAGTCATTTTGACAATGTTGATTATTCCAATCCAATAACACACTATATCTTTCCATCTGTTTGTGTCATCTTCAGTTTCTTTCATCAGTGTCTTACAGTTTTCAGAGTACAGGTCTTTTGCCTAATTTTGTATAATTCTTTTTATACATTGTTGTATTCAATTTACTGTGATTTTGTTAAGCATTTTGTATCTATGCTTATGAGAGATATTTTCTATAATTTTCTTTCCTTGTAAACCTTTAATCTAGTTTTGGTATTAGGGTGATGTTGAATTCATAGAATGAGTTGGTTAGTATTCCTTCTGCTTCTATCTTCTGGATGAGATTATAGAAAATTGGTATAATTCCTTTCTTAAATGTTTGGTAGAATTTACCAAACTTACCAACTCATCTGGGCCTTTCCCTTTCTTTTGGAAGGTTATTAACTATTGATTTAATTTCTTTAACAGATACAAGCTTATCCAGATTGCTTATTTATTCTTGTATGACTTTTGGCAGATTGAGTCTTCTAAGTAATAGGTCCATTTCATCTAGGTTATCAAATCTGTGGGCACAGAGTTGTTCAAAGAATTCCTTTAAACACCCATAGGATCTGTAATGATGTCCCCTCTTTCATTTCTGATATTAGTAATTTGTATCCTCTCTTTTTTTTTGTTTTTGTTTTTGTTTTGTTAAGTTGTGTTGTTAGCCTGGTTAAAGCCTATCAATTTTAATGACCTTTTCAAAGAACTGACTTTTGGTTTTGTTGATTTTGTCTGTTGATTTCTAGTTTTCAATTTCATTGATTTATGCTCTAATTTTTATTATTTATTTTCTTCTGCTTACTTCAGATTTAATTCGTTCTTTTTTTTTTTTTAGTTTCCCAAAGTGGAAGCTTAAATCATTGATTTTAAATCTTTCTTCTTTTGTAACATATGCATTCAATGTTATAAATTTCCCTAAGTGCACTGTTTTTTGCTGCATTTTGTAAATTTTGATAAGATCTATTATCATTTTCACTTAGTTCAAAATATCTTTAAATTTCTCTTGAGATTTCTTTTTGATCCATATAATATCTAGAAGTATGTTGTTTATGTTCCATGAATATTGGGATTTCCCAGGTGTCTTTCTGTTATTCATTTCTAGTTTAATTCCACTATGGTCTGAGAGGATGCACTGTATGGTTCCTATTCTTTTAAATTTGTTAAGCTATGTTTTATGACCCAGAATGTGACCTTTCTTGAAAGGTGGTATTCTATATGAGCTTGAGAAAAATGTGTTTTCTGCTGTTGTTGAATGAAGCAGTCTATAGATGTCAATTATATCTAGTTGAATGATGATGCTTTTGAGTTCAATTATGCCCTTACTACTTTCTGCCTGATGGATCTATCCATTTCTGATTGAAGTGTATTGACCATTTTATATGATTCGATTTTCTTTCCTTTCTTAGTACATCATTTATACTTCTTTTTGTTTTATCCCCAGTGGTTGCCCTAGAATTTAAAATATACATTAACAAATAACTTAGTCTACTTTCAAGTTAAAAACATACTTCATAGGTAGTATAAGTACCTAATAATAACAAAATATTCCTAATGCCTCCCTTGTATCATTTCTCTCATTCAGTTCACTTATACACAAACTATAGTCATCAAATACATTTTTGTTACATTTATTTTGAAAAAAATCTGTCACCTGTTAGGTCAATTAAGAAGAAGAAAAATAAAAGTTTTTTATTTTATCTTCACTTTTCCTCTCTCTGTTTACATTACCCATCTATTTTTGCATGTTGTCTACGTTGTCCATTAGAGCCCTTAATGGGACTTCCCTGGCGATCCAGTGGTTAAGACTCTGTGCTTCCACTGCAGGGGGCACAGGTTTGATCCCTGGTCAGGGAACTAAGATCCCATATGCCGTGCAGTATGGCAAAAAAAAGAAAAAATCCCTTAGCATATTAATCATAGATTTAAAAAATTCCTGGTCTGATAATTCCAACATTCTTGCCATATCTGACTCTGGTTCTGATGCTTGCTCAGTTTCTTCAAAATGTGGTTTTTCCTTTTCAGTATGGCTTATCAGTTTTTTTCGTTTTCTTTTTCTTTCCTCTTTTTTTTTTTTCTTGATAGTCAGACATGATGTACAAGTAAAATGAGCTGCAATAAATAGGCCTTATATAATGTGGTCGTAAAGTGTAGAGGGAAGGGAAGCATTTTATAGTACTGTGGTTAGGTCTCAGTGTTTCAGTGAGCTTGTGCCCTTGGGCTGTGAACTTCACCATGCTTCTCAGTCTTCCCTGTGAGAATCTGGTAGAGCCCCTGGAGGTAAAACACATAAAAGTTTGAGGGTCCCACTCTAACTGGGTCCTCCTAGAGTTTTTAACTCTCATACTTTTCTTCACTGAGCCCCCAGGAATACATCAATTACAGTTACTAGGGTTTTCCTACCCCAGTATTGGTTCCCACAGAGTTTTCCCTCTCATGGGTTTCCACTTTAGTAAGTGTGAGTCTCTGTAACCAGCCTGTCCATCTCTCCAGTTTCAGAGGTAGTGGTTTGCCTTGTGACCTTATTTTTCTGGTAGATCTAAACAGAGTTGTTGATTCTTCAGTTTCCTCAGATTTTTACTTGTTGTTAGGACAGAATGAAAACTTCTAAGCTCTTACATGCTGCACTAGAAATCCAAAAGCTCCTTTTTTTCAATAAATGAAACTCATTTACAAGCAGAGGATATAAATATTCCCTATATTTTATATTTTTCCTTATATTTGTATTTATAACCCCATGTTAGGAAGCATCCACATATTTTTGGCTTTGAAGATATAATAGTTCTTTCCACACTGTCTCAATTGTCAATCTATTGGCTTTTTCCTACTATCTTAACTGTCTTTCTCAAGGTTGGTTTCAAACAGTGCTTCTGAAAACATTAAATGGCCTATGAGTTGAAAAACAGAGGAGGTTTAGAGACCCTGTAAACAACAAAGACACTGAAATGATAATTCAGAAAAGACAAGTACCCAGGATGTTATCTAGCAAAAAGATGGTTTTAAAGGCAGCTTATTCTGATGGTAATAGTTTTCATACTCAGTACTAAAGGTACGGAACACAACATTCAAAAATAATTAATATTACTAAAAATTAGCCTTTAAAAGATTATGTATGCAAAGAACATATAGTTGGCCTTGCAAAACTAGGAACTTATTTAAAAATTCCTGGGTTCATTCTTATCAGTTAAAAGTTGAAGTCAAACGTTCGGGACCTTTTAAATGGAGATAAATCATCTTGTCTTCATGATATACAAATTATCCCATATTTTCCCCCGAACAGACCAATTTCTTTCACGCTGAAATCAGTTGAAGTGGGCAACCCCCTTCCTTGATGCTTCACAGTGTATTTTAGGGGACCCTTAGCTACTAGATTTGCCCCCCTTGCAGCCCCATACTTCTGTATCTCACATCTATCATATTTTGACCTGGAGCATAAATACACATAAGCAGTACTTTCACCTTGCTTAATCTTCAGGTTCTCAAACTATCAGCCTTGACACTGGGCCAGCCATCGTGCCCTTATCTTCCTCTTACGTGAGCCCTTGTCTCTAAAGATTCCTCTTTCTAAAATGTTTTCCCAATCCCCCACCTCCAAACCAACACACCTATTTAATTACACTCACCCTTCAGATTTCAGGAAAGAAAGCCTTATGTAATCACTCCTTCCCACTCTAGGTTAGAGTACTCAACCACATGCTCTCATAGAAACGTGCCCCCTTCTTTCATACTATTTATCTTGATTTGCAATTATGAATTTATACAGTGTGATGAATTGCTATGGAAAGTTCACAAGTATGATGACTGCTTTTGCCCACTTTGTATTCCTATATCCTCAGCACTTGGCAAAGAATGAGCGATAAATCAATAACTGTTGAATGAACAAAATAGACATCAATATGTCTCATAAAATCATTACTGCCAGCCAAATTAATTAAAATCAAATCTGCCAGCCAATTAATTAGTGCGGCCCTAATGAAATGGTACATTTTGATGGAAGTAAAGACAGGCATAGCAGGGGTACAAAAAGCACCTAAAATCAGGCTTCACAATTTTTCCTAAGGTCAATGTTTCCCCATGACCATTAGATAAGTGCACGGATTCCCCTAACAGTCCATGGTTTATTCCATATTCTCCATCAACCCTTCTGAAATGCATAATTCCTGAGATTCTTTCAAAGTTAATTTATATTATTCCATTTCACTTTTTACTCTGGGGAATTAAAAAACCACTGAAATAACCCTTAAGGAGCACTAGGTTAGAAATCTGACTGTAGTGAGAACTGGTCCATTTTTGTCTTGCATTGCCTGTTTCAAATTCCCAAGGGTGGTGACTCAGTCTGCTCGAGTGTCTTGTAATGACCCTGTCCCCCCACTGTCACTCTTCCTAATCATGAGATGCTGTCTGGTCTGTTTGGAGGCCTGAGAGATGAATGAATACCTCAGGGGACTGTATCAGTACTTATTGTCAGGGTGGCAAAGGGTGGGAGGAAGAAGTAGTGTAGTAAAAAACCATCTGTGCTGAGAATTATAGAAGCTAAAAAGGGACCAGCAGGAAGTCCTACATCTATCACCACATAGAAGCCCAATTAAAACACATGCATTCAGAAAAATGGGATTTTGGCAGAATATGCCTCAATAAGAAAATGCTGCAACTGAAAATATACTGAACTTATTCACTATGAAGTAGAATAGAATAAATGGAAATAAGAAGGCAGGAATAAAGACCTAATGAAATGTTCTCAATATATTTGTTAACTTCCTCTTTTGCAAGAAAACAAAATTCACATTTCCAAGTCAATTAAAGGGAACCTTGAGTGAAACAAAGGTTGGCAGAAGTTATGCTGTATGACATTTAGAATAACTACTCACCTTAACAAGTATTAAAGGGAGCATATAATCTGAAGGTTTATGGCACATGCATAAGTATCTAGAAATATGAAAATGTATATTTTAATACACTGACTAGCACAGAAAGTGGCTAAAACATGAATATTTGGAAAATAAAAATAAGCATTCCTGTTAGATGTGCATCATGTAGAATTGGGGGAATGAGGAAAGCTCCTTTGTCTATCATCTGATGAACTTTGCATCATGGGGTTGACCCTTACAGTTGCCCCATCACTGTAACCATTTTTACCTGTTTTAGTGCTTCTCTTTTTCTGTATACCTGTGTGGAGTTTTGAGGCTGATCAGGTGCTAACTTCTTTGATGTCAAATTCAGAATGCTTTTTTGGTTATAATAGTATCTCAGTGTTAAATAAACAGCTTCTTGAGATATCTATAAGCAAGTTTTGCTGACTTTTGAACTTTTCAAAGATGAATATTCTTCTGTATGTTTTGTTCCTATGTATTGGGGAAAAAGTTTGCAATATCTAAGGTCATATACCAAGTTTTCCTTACCAAATTTTCAGAATTTTATTCCAAATCAAATGCAATATCACACTGAATGATTATGATTCATATGCAAAGTATTTTTCATGTCAGGAAATATTAAAAATATAAACAGAAATGTTCTTACTTGGAATAATACTCTATCTAGATATGGTATACAAATCAATTCTGCACATAACAAACCTTTGTTTTAAAGTATTAATTTTAAAAAATTATATGTACATTTATAATATACATAACATATATTTATCTAGCTCCTCATATAAATATACTTAACATGGTATTTGACATGGTAAGTGATTCAGGACTACTCAATAAATGTCAATTATTTTACTAGAAATTATTATGCCAATATCTCTTGAAATATGAAAGGCTATTTATCCCTAGTAGTTAATGATTGACATATAGATGTACTTTTTAAGTTCCAGAAGCTATACTTTATGCTTTTATTTTTATTGATCCCCTTTATGAATGATATAAATTCTACTTTTTTTTTCTAATTGGAAAGTATATTCCAGATAATCGATGCCATTGGATAAGTAGACACTGAATAAGAAATATCATGCATCTGACTATTAGATGCTTATATAGTCATCGATACTCACGTAATTAAACCATGATTCTTTTTTCAAGAAAACTCATTAAAAATCAAGTTCCATCAGACACGGGAAAAAAAAAATTTGTTCAGGAGTTAATAGAAGGATGCTCTTTGTAATACTTGGCAGTCTTTTTCTACCTTCTAATGGTCATTTATAGTAAACTTCTATTTACCTTTTACATCCCAGCTAAAATGATGCTTCCCTATGCAAAGTTTCCCTGAATCCCTCTACTTTAAACAAGATTAGCCCTTTATTACAATTTCCAATTATATATTTGTATGAATTAATTAATATCTGTCTCCCTCATTAGACCAAAAGCTCCAGGTACAGGAAGTGTTTTACTCACTACTGTGTTTAACATGCAGCACAGTGTCTAGAAAAGATGGGTACACAATGGACATTCTTTGACTAAATGATGAATGAATGAATGAATGAATGAATGAATATGGTAATGCTAGAGCTGGGAGAGGGCCTGGAGGAAATATGGAAGGGGGAAGATTGAGATCCACGGACAAAAAGATCTGGGTTTTGATACCAGCCCCAGCATTTATCACTAGTACGTTTATTTAAATTCCCCTCATCTCTGTGTTAATATATCCTACTACCTTGAGCTGCAGTGATAATACAATTAAGTATTTTTTGGGAAAGAATCCAGTATTTATGAAGTACTTAGGGAAGATTCTTAGTTTAATGGCTAAAAATCTCGGCTTTAGAGTCAAACCTGAGTTTGGATCATAGCCGTCCATTTAGGAGCTGAGTGAGCTAGGAGAAGTTATTAGTTATCCTTGAGATTCAGTTTCCTCATCTGTAAAGTGACGATAATGCTATCTACTCAATAATTTTGAAAATTTATGTATTATATTTTAAATAAAGTGCTTAGCCCTTAGCCTGCCCCATGGTTTACTCCATGGTTTACCTCCTCTCACAAGCCACATCACTCTTCTCTTAACCACCTAAACCCTACCACACTCACTGAACAGTAAAGTGAACAATGGTTTCAAAGAGAACTGGTATGCCTTAAAATATGCATCCTAGAGGAATTAATATAAAAAGGGTGAAATGACCATGGGACAGCACATGATTTAAGTGTGGAGTAACAGGTGGGAGTTAGTAGAATAGATAAGGATTGCTTCTGGAGTCAAAATTTCTAGGTTCAAATCCAGGCTCCTTCACTAACTGATCATGTTTTATAACCACTCTAAGCCTTAATTTCCTCTCCTGGAGATAAAAACAGTCCTAATACATGAAGATTTTATAAAGACTAAATGAGCCAATGAATCAAAAGTACTTAGTACAGCACCTGGCCCAGTGTAAGAACTAACAAAAATTACCTCATATATACAGAAGAGAATGAGTCCATTCAAGACCCCCTATATTCACAATGGCTCTGGGCTAGAGACTATGTTCTCTTCCTTGCTGGGAAACAAAGATGCTAAGAATGATACTGTCTTTTCATTGAACTACAGCAGCATAGCATCAAGTAATGGTTGCCAAATGTCTAACATTTATAACAAAAAAGATTTAAGAATTGTTCTACTTCACATTCCACAGGAAGAGCCAAGTAGATATCTGGGAGCTAAGGAAGTGAGGAAAAGTGAAACTGGTGTGAGAGGTTGGAAACAGAAATAAGGAAGACTTGTGACATATAATAATTTAAAAGCTAACCTAGTAAATCCTTAATGATAAATTTGTATCCTTAAAACATGATAATTTTAAGTAGGAAATAAATGTTTTGATATTTTGAGGAATTTATCTTAAATTCAGCATTGCACTCATTTGGTATATAAAAGTAAGTTTGAAAATATGTGTGTAAATATAAAAAACCTGAATTGAAGTTTTACCATATCTATCAATTAGAACATAGTTGTTTTTCTTTGTTTTTGGCTGCACCCTGTGGCATGCAGGATCTTAGTTCCCCAACCAGGGATCGAACTTGCACCCCCTGCAGTGGAAGTTCAACATCTTAACCACTGGACCACCAGGGATGTCCCCTAGAATACAGTTTCACAAAGTATTTTGGGGAGCCAACCCTAAGGTTTTTTTGATTTTTGTCTTTTCTCCTCATAACTGACTACAAGCTCAGAATCTGAGTCTGGAATATCTGAGATTGAATCTCAGTTCCAACATCTTACCAGGCAAGTTACCTAAATTTTCTGAGCTTCATCTATGCCACTTATAAAATGCATATAATAAACAGTACCTATTTCATGTGACTGTAATAAGGATTAACTGAACTATACATTTAAAGCATTTGGAATAGGGCCAGGCACATAGTAAGAGCTGAATTAATAACAGGTGTTATCATTAATTCCAAATTTTTATTCTTGCTTAAGTACAATGAAAGACTCTAAAAGAAGAGAAAATCTAAGTATTTCAAATAAGCAGCAGAAAAGTTTTATTGCATGTGTTTTGCTTAAACGTGGCTAAAGAAACATTACAAAACTCAAAGAGAAGAGAAATACTGGGTTGGCAAAAAGGGCTTCGGTTTTTCAGTAAAAGTAAAAGACATTTTACATTTTCACCAAGAACTTTACAGAACAACGTATTCACCCTTTTTTCCACTACCTTCTGCCATTTTTCAGGCAACTTCATAATTCCATCTTCTCAAAACTTTTTATCCTTTTGAGCAAAGCACTGGTTCAGGTGCCTTTTACAGTCTTTCAGGGAATTGAAATTTTTTCCATTAAGAGAATTTTTTAAAGACCAAAATAAATGGAAATCCAAATGTGCAATGTCTGGTGAATACAGCAGATGAATCAGAACTTCCCGGCCAAGCTGTAACAGTTTTTGCCTGGTCATCAAAGAAACATGCGGTCTTGTGTTATCCTGATGGAAGAGTATGTGCTTTTCTGTTGACTAATTCTGGATGCTTTTCATTGAGTGCGGCTTTCAGCTGGTCTAACGGAGCAGTACTTGTTGGAATTAATCGCTTGGTTTTCCGGAAGGAGCTCATAATAGAGGACTCCCTTCCAATCCCACCATATACACAACATCACCTTCTTTGGATGAAGACGGGCCTTTGGTGTGGCTGGTGGTGGTTCATTTCACTTGCCCCATGATCTCTTCCATTCCACATTATTGTACAGTATCCACTTTTTATCACCTGTCACAATTTGTTTTAAAAACGGAACGTTTTCATTATGTTTAAGTAGAGAATCGTATGCAGAAATACAGTCAAGAAGGTTTTTTTCACTTAACTTATGTGGAACCCAAACATTAAAGCGATGAACAGAACCAAGCTGGTGTAAATGATTTTCAATGCTTGATTTGGATATTTTGAGTATGTTGGCTGTCTCCCACATGGTATAATGTTGATTGTTCTTGATTAATATCTCGATTTGATCGCTATCAACTTCCACGGGTCTACCTGACCATGGAGCATCGTGCAATGAGAAATCTCTAGCATGAAACTTCACAAACCACTTTGACATGTTCAGTCAGTCACAGCACCTTCTCCATACACTGCACAAATCTTTTTTTTCATTTCAGTTGTGTTTTTACCTTTTTGAAAATAATAAAGCATAATAGGCCAAAAATGTTGCTTTTTTTCTTCCATCTTCAATATGAAAATGGCTATACAAAAATTCACCAGTTTTGCTAAGTCTTTTTTTAAATGCATACTGATATGACAGCTGTCACATACAATCTAACAAACTTATTTCAAATGAAGTTAAAGACAACTAAGTGCTACCAGGGCCATCTTACAGAAAAAAATGAAAAATCCTTTTGGCCAACCCAATAGTGTTATAACCACAATTTCCAATCTTCCTACCTCAATAATTATTTTTAGTCTTAATTTTATTTTTAATTTTATTTATTTGATTAAAAATCACTCATTTATGGCATTTCTGTACACTGACACATATTTGCATGCAAATATAATAACTAAAAGTTATAAATAATAAATTTTTCCACATATTGACTTTCTATTGACAGCTTGTGTGGCAGAGATTGCTTAACTAATTACCAAACTGTCTGCCTCTTCCTCACTGTCACACGAGACCTCTATTTCCAGTCTCATTTGCAGTTGGTTGTGATCATGTGACTATTCTAGCCAATGAAATGTAAGCAAAAGTGACATGTACCTCTCGGAACCTTGGATCCTAAAATCTTCCATGCTTTTTTCTCCTGACTGACAAATAGTTATTTCCGTGTCCATTTTCTATTATTTCTAATGGGGTTATTTCCTACATTCTTCTGTATTATATGCTGCACTTTCCTTTAGCAGGTATTGGTTTTAGATAGGGTAGTAGTGTTGGGTAACAGGGTTTTTTGAGGATGGGGTCAGGAACAGCAAAGGAAGGCACTTCTCAGAAGACAGTGATAACAGTAACCAAGACGGTAAAGAAAGCCTGACCACATTCAACCCGGCTTTGATTGTGGTCATTGAGTCATGAAACTGTTGCACAATTTTTTTTTTTTTTTTTCTGTACACGGGCCTCTCACTGCTGTGGTCTCTCCCGTTGCGGAGCACAGGCTCTGGATGCGCAGGCTCAGTGGCCATGGCTCACGGGCCCAGCCGCTCCGCGGTATGTGGGATCCTCCCGGACCGGGGCACGAACCCATGTCCCCTGCATCGGCAGGCGGACTCTCAACCACTGCGCCACCAGGGAAGCCCCTCTTGCACAATTTTATCTACTATGTTATGGCAACTAAAATAGCCAGATCTACAACAATTAAAAAAAAAAAATCTTCAGTGATAGCCATTCACATCTACACTTCACCATTCTCCAGGCACTTTATACATTCCATGCCAATGGTGGCATTAATCTCAGCAGGATCCAAATCATCACCAAGGCTTGGGTTACTTGCCAAGCACATCTCAGGTTCAGGGCTGGAGCCAGAGACTTTTTACTGGATCTACCAGGTGCTCTGAAATATGCAGTGTATTCAAATTGCCTCAGATAGCCTGATGGTCACAATGTTTTACAAACCCCAGAGGGACACTGGTAGTTACAAAATGAAGATGGAAGAGCCTTTTCAGCCTGATTGCATATAATGCTGAATGGAGCAAAATTCCACCTACCGGAAACAGCTGTTTTGGTCTTTTTTTGAGCAAGATATAATCTTCCATTGTATTAAGCCATGAGTTTCAGGTTCTTCTCTATTACAACAGCTAGCATCGTATAACTAATACAATTAGTTTTTCATTATGTCTATGGTTTCAATAAGTTAGAATCGCCAGAATAAAAATACCTTATTAATTCTAAAATGAAACACTTTATTATAGTTGCTTAAATGTTCCATGGTCATTATATATGCATTCTACTTTATGGTAGAAATTCAAATTCTGACATTATAGTTCTACACTATTATTCATCCAGAAGATGTTTTTAAAAGAATAATACATACAAATAAAAGTATACATTTAAGAAATTCTCAGATTTTTTTTTGGTTCAGTTTAATTATGGGTCTATCTACATCTTTTGTATTTTTATAAGTTAAACTGCTTAAAATGTGAGTCTCAGACAATAATTTTAGAATCTTCTATCCTGACTAAACAAAGAGTTCAAGAGGATCACCAGACTCGAACCCAAGACTGCAGGAACATTTGGACTGGTGATGTATTTTTCCAATTACTGCTTTCAGTGTTTGCTGTCTATGAACACACTGGAGCCATTTAGGATATATTATTCCGGTAAATGAGCAGACTGTTCGCACACATTAAATTCCTGTTCCTGTGTAGATTGTAAAATGCAATACCTTTATCTATTTCATGCCAGAATTACAAATCCATATCACAGATTCTTAGAAAATAAAGCATTATCCTTTCCTGGAAAATGCAAGTGAGAATGAGCATATATATTATTTTAAAAGTACTGATTATATCCACTATTTTTCTGAGTAGTATAACTAAGATTAACTTATTCTGCAATATACACCTGTAATGTATGTCCCTTAACATTTAGCTAAAGGAATTGGAGAAGGCAAAGGGACCAGGACCCAGTGGAAGAATGAGGAAAGTATTTGCCTGTGAGCTGAGAGTCAGGAAAAAAGTTGGTGATGGAGCTGTCAGAGTGAATAAATAGGTTTCAAGTAAAATCAGAAGGCCATTCTTCTAGGCTTCCTATATCATATGTTTGTCTGTGTGACAAGATGTTATGTTAGTTTTTAATTTAAGATTTCCACTATGATTATTAATACTTACATTAAACAGACATGCCATTTCTCTGAAAAGGATTCTTTCAGGTTTGTTTGGCAGCAGTTGAAGAATAAATCAGATGGCAGAAAGCAAAGAACTACAGGTAACTGTGGCTTTAATTAACAGAAAATATACCTGCCTGTACTAGGCTTGTTTGTGTCAATGAGAAGGGAAAGAGAATTAAGTGAATCCAGAAGATTTTTCCAATAAACAATCAAATGTTTGGGCCAAGCTGATTCTGAGATGTTTAAGTTGGGAATCTAACAACAAAAATAACAGTGATAATAAAATGTGTTGCCATGTCTTCACACTGTCATTGTGTAAGATGAATTTTGTGCCCTACTCTAAACTACCCTATGAGTTCAGGGTTGAGGAATAACTTACGTGAAGTAGATATACCATTCTCCCACTGTTGGAAATTTAGTTTGCCTTCAAAGTTTTTCCAGTATTAAAAAACATGACAACAACAAATCCTCTCAACAATAGTTAGGGTTTCTTCCATGTTAGATTCTTTTTAGAATCAATTCTTAAAATATTTTTGTGTGTGTGTGTGTGTGTGTAAAGAAAAAAATGATAGAAAAATGGAGCTGGGGAATTTGAGGGAAAGAGAGATGGTGGTACATGTTAAAAAGTAATAGCACTACAGAACCTAGATGATAAAGAGTCCTAAATCTTCAGACTGAGTAAACTTTATGACAAGGGAACAGGGAAAGTAATGTTATAAAAGGCCTATCCTGACACACATACACAGCTCGGATGCAGATTTGTGTGTGGTAGCTCGGGCCCTGGAAAATGCATTGAAAAGAAGCCAATATGGGATCTGATATCCATCACAAATAGAGTTTCCATTCAAACAAAGTTAAAGTGGAAACAAAAGGAGAAAGAGAGATTTTACAGTGTATTTTGTACACTCTGATTTGGTTCTAATTAGTATGTTCTTTGAGGACAGAAACTATTCTGTTTATCACTGTCCAAAGCACTTAGAAAAAAGCCATTATCTGATAGATATATGTGTGTGTGTGTGTGTGTGTGTGTGTGTGTGTATGATTGTTAGTCTTTTTCAGGACAATCCATCAAATTAAAATTCTTAAATCTCTAAGTATCATCAAATTATGTTGAAAGAATGAGACAGACTCATGTTATTAAATGTAGGGCATAATTCTAGGTTAGTTATTGTAAATTAACTATGCATTTACTTAGTCAAAGACTATATCTAGAAATTCCTGATGGATTTTAAAACAAAATTTATCTAAATGAGGTATCATAATGTAAATATATCTTGTACAATAAAACTGGTATAAAATTACACACAGGGACTTCCCTGGTGGTGCAGTGGTTAAGAATCCACCTGCCAATGCAGGGGACCCGGGTTCGAGCCCTGGCCTGGGAAGACCCCACACGCCACGGAGCAGCAAAGCATGTGCGCCACAACTACTGAGCCTGAGCTCTAGAGCCCGCGAGCCACAACTACTGAAGCCCGCATGCCACAACTTCTGAAGCTCGCGTGCCTAGAGCCCGTGCTCCACAACGAGAAACCACCGCAACGAGAAGCCCACGCACTACAGCGAAGAGTAGCCCCTGCTCGCCACAACTAAAGAAAGGCCATGCACAGCAACGACGATCCAACACAGCCAAAACTAAATAAAATTTTAAAATATAATAAATTAAAATAAAATTACACACAATAGTATTAAAAATTAAATGCTGTGAAAAATGACCATGGAGTTACCGTGAGACAGAAAAGACTGCTGATTTTTTAAATTGCTAATATGTGACCCCCAAGTAGGTGAAGACTCTGTCAAGTTCACAAAATTATCCAAAGAATTAAATTCTAGACAGAGGCTCTCTGAGGACTGTAGACTAATGGGTGCTTTAACCCTGTTGTCTGGTATCAAAGGAGCCATTTATTTTGGAGGAGTGTGCTCATCAACTGCTTAAAGAGGTCCAGGGCACTTAACTGAGCTCTAACTAGGGGAGAATTACAGGATTTATTTCCCAGGAACACAACTTGATTAAAGTGACTCTCATCTGAAATGTGCAAAAAGATAGGGGGAGCTTCTCAATAAGTGTTATTAAGGTCCAGGGACAGGATTAAAATCAATGGTTTAAATTAGGTAGGGTTGAGGTAGGTGGGAGAGATGAAGAGAAAATTACAATAACCCTTAAGAGATTCTGGAAAGCAAGCTACAGAGAAACAATGAAGACAAAAGCCTTGGGGAGATTCAACTTTCTGTCTTCCTCTCACATACAAATATACACAGAGTTATAATTTCTTCCTTACAAACCATTCCAATGAATTCATAGATACATGTAGAAAATTGATTGCAAAGAGAATATTTTTCCCACTGAAAATTGTAAAGTAGGCAAAGATCTTGGAAATTCATCCTTCCTGCCTTTCACTTACCCCACTTACACAGTGCTCAGTGTTTTTAATACTACTTCTGGCTTCTAAGAACCCATAAAGGACATTTTTTTTCAGGTGCTGGACCATGCATTCACAATGTCTGTCATGAAAACCTACTACTCAGTTATCTTCAGACTTTACTATATGATAGCCAATACTTATTATGAACTAAATCAAAAAGACAGGATAATGACCATATAAGTTTGAAGAGCATTTACTGAGTACCCAATTTTCACAAACAATACGTCAAGGCTGCGGGGATTGAAAGATGAAGCACTGTCCTTGAGAAACATATAATCTTTATAAATAAAGAGAATACAAGGAAGAATATGACCAATATTATAACAGAGATACAGAGGACAGAAAGCTAGACAGATTTCGACAGAGAACATCATGAAAAGCTTCATGGAGGAGGTGACAGCTAGGAAGATGCTTACATTAAGTACAATGAAGGGAATAATGTGAGACTTTCAAGTGGCAGGTGAATCCTAGTTAGGGTCATAAAGAGCCTGAACAACATGCCCAGTGTTTTTTCCATTCATTTTAAACAGAGAGCTCAGATACTAGATGATTCAGTTCAAGGCTGGACACCTCCTAGCAGCCCCCTAATTGTATTACATATATAGGTCAAATATACGCTACATATACTTCTTTCTTTTATCTTTCTCTTCAGCCCGACCCTGCTATCATACCAGGCAACTTACAAGGCACCCATGGAACTAACCTGGTCTGAATACTCACCTCATAATTTATTAATTTCATTCCTTCTCCCCTTTATCACATCCTGACTTAGCCATCTCTCAGAAACCCCACCTCTGATTATAACCTCTCGCAACTCTCCTATCCACTAACTTCCACTGAGTATTCTTACTTTTCTCAGAACCTTCACTTCTTCCTAGACTGAAATCTTCTTAACTTTATTTCTTTTTCTATTTAGGCTACTCAGCTATCTGACTGACACTATTACCAGCATATTTAACTCACTTGCCTTTGTTCTTTGCTTTAGCTTTGCTGACAATCTGTAAAAAAAATCAGTCCACTTTCTTTCTCTACTCTCCCCCATGAACTGATGCTGCTGAAAAGAATATTCTGCTAATTGGTATCACTCTAAATTTATGATTTCCACCCCTGCTGAGTCTTCAACACTGTTTTGTATCCAAGCCCTCATTACTCTTTTTTCTATTCAGCCTCTGATGCTTCTACCCTCAGCAGACAAGCTTATCATCTGCTTTACAGAAAACAATAGAGACCATCAGGTGGTAACTCCTAAACTTTCATTCCTCCCACTTTTAAACCTACTATTAATTATCATACTGTCATGGAGGAGTAGGAGTCTCTTAAAATCCCAAGGTTAAATTCACTTTCTCTTCTCATTTGAGAGCACACACCTAAATTCCCACCCATTTTATCTTCAAGCTCTTCTGTCTTAGCTCCTTTTCTTCCACAACCTACATGTTCAACACTCTCTACACCTTCCCTAAATTAACCTCCTTCCCTGAAGGAACCAAATGTATTCTCTTTCCTGTGGAACCTGCTTTGAACATTTGTTACCAGCAGAAACCACTTCCTCCCCATTCACTCTTCACCCTAATTCACCTTCTGTCCTGGAAACTGACCTACTGCAGTTGCTCTTACCAAACTCATCAATGTCCAAAGTCTGCTGAGCATTTTCAGTCCCTCTCCTCTTTGACTTGTCTATGGCATTCCTGCCGATTCCACTCCCACCCTACCCCTTCTCATTCTACCCTACCTTAGTGACACTTCCTTTTCCTTCCCATTTTATGTCTTTCCCTGATTGATCATTCCTCTTCTAATTTTTCATTTCCTGGGAAATCTCCTCTGCTTTAAAAACTCTATGTAAAAGTTCAAATTTCTATATCTCACAGAGACTACACCTTTAAGATTCACGTCCATAGCTTTTACTGCTTATTAAACATTGGGAATTGGCCCTATGAATCTCAACAACTTGAATTGTCATTTACTCTCATTTATCTCTTTCTCCAGCCCAACGAAATAATTTGGTTTATTGCACGAACTCAGAGTAATTTTCAAAACTTCCTACTTCCTCATCCTTCCACACCTCATCAGTAACAAGTCCTAGTGAGTCTACCTCATCAGGACAGATAATCTCTTGTCTGAACTACTGCAGTATCTAAATGGGTTATGTTTTTCCCGTTCCAAACCATTTTCCACGTTGTTGCTAAAGTTATTTTCTTCAAAAACACAAATTACATCAGGTCACTTTCCTATTACAATACTACTAATAACAAACAAATGACTGCACAATTAAGTCCAAACTTAATATGACAAACGTAAGGCATGGCTTCATCGACCCAAGCACCCCATCGTTCTCCATAGGCATTCTCACTCTTTGTCATAGACTCACTCTATGCTCAGCCACGGTAATGTTTAATCTTGTGCTGTACACAGACATTCAAAGCTGTTTCTGGAATTCATGCCTCTGTACACATTGCTTATTATGCTCTTCCCCTCTGCCTTCAAGGCTCATGGCAAAGGTCTTTTGTATGAAGCCTTCCTAAATCCCTTTACACATTAGATGATCAGTTTACTGGGCTGAGCCACCAGTCTACGAATTCCTTGAGTGATGTTCATATTTATGTATCTTTATCATGTCTCGTTTGCCCAATTCTCCCACTGAGAACTCCACGGAACTCCAGGATGTAAAAACTTCCTGTCCTTTGAATACTAAATACATGTAGTCACATAATTACAATTCAAGAAAAAAATGGAGGAGGAAATTCTTTGGCCTTGTTGAGATATGAATTCTAGAGAAGCCTAACCCTTCAAGAATAAATTTCTTTTTCTTTTTTTTTTATCATTCTAAATATAATGGCGTCAACATTATAAGAAAGATTGTAATCTGTGTGGTCTCTTCAATGGAAGGTGGTCTGCCTTATCTTGTGTGCCTTTCATGCAAAACACATTGATAAGCAGAGGCTTTCATGATACAGTCTGACTTCATTTTATGTGGAATACAGCTTAGATCTGTGCAGAGGGACCCACTGCTGCATCAGCTCTTAGGGTGAGGGCCTGCCTGCTGCTATGTACTCATGCCTCAGTCCTGAGGAGGTGGACTATTGTCTGTTAAGATAGGCAGATATATATATATTTTTTTCACCAGTGCCTAACCTTAAGATCTATTAAAAAAGTCAGAGTTTGTTCATTATGTGTGGCACTTTTTAATAGTACACAATTAACATGTTAAAAAGAGCATTATACTATAGATAAGTGGTTAATAGATAAACAGATAAGAAAATTGGGAAAATCTTCATGATGGGAAACAATAAAAGCCAAATGGCTCCAATGTGTTCAATTTTACATTCTGATGTGTTGAAAAAAATGAGTTTCTGTGCAATGGGAAGGCACCAATAAATATGAGATAAAACAAGGTCCCAGGACGAAAAGCCTGGGGAGTTGATGTAAAAAACACTTGCAGAAGTGATGTAAAGCCTGGGAAACTGAAGGGAAGTGGGGTCACATGATGCAAACAGGGTCACGTGGCATAAAGGGGGGGGTCACGATATTTCTTGTCTTCATTGAGTTTACGACCTATTCAGAAAAATAAGCCATAAAGGTGTGAAAAGTGAAATAACAACATGACTTAAAAATAGTCCAAAAGACCGACAAAAGAAATATTGCAAATCAGTTCATTATTAATGATGAAGTAAATGTGTGCAAACAATAACTGCAACAGGAATTCATGGAAGGAAAAAGATACCTTCCTTTGGGATATTGAGAGGAGGTTTTTTAGACTATGCATTTTGAAATATAAAGGTATTTCTCTTTGACCTCAAGAAAGACTCTGAGCTGTATCTATCCAGGACTGAAATCGTGTATATTTACAAAGACCTCTGCTTACACTGTTTTCTTACAAATTTCAAAATTGTATTGCTTTTTGGGTAATCACTCCCACCATGAATTTTAAGTAAAGCAGTTAAAAAGTTCAATCAGTCAGTGATATTCTTCTTCCTATGTGACTGAAGACAGTCTTGAAGAGAGTAGGATTTTCTGACAGTGTCATTACTGAAGGAAAAATGACATATCAAAGTTAAAACACAGAATTACCAATGACTCTGAAATAGAGTATGCTAAGAAAGGGACAGTCTCCATTTCTCTGCCATTTGAAGGGCACTAGACATCGACCCTCTGGAGAGCACTGTGGATGTGATACAAACTCTGCTGCTGACTGCTATCTTCTCTGGCCAAGAATAATCCTATCACTGTGGGTCTCAATAGGACTTTGCTGTTTGCCAGCTTTGAGATAAGCACTTCATCCTATTCTCTGCTCCGGGGGCAGAGGCAAAGCTCTTATGGCTTTGAGCTGAAACCAGCACAGCCAGGAAGCTCTGAAGTCATCCACTGGCTGCTTACCACATGATTAAGCCTGTAGTTCTTCATCATGGGTAGGTATTAGAATCAGCTCAGAAGCTTTTAAAAAATACTGATGTCATGGTCCCACTTCAAGCAAGTAAATCATAATCTCTGGTGATGGGCTTGGGCATGGCTCTATCCAGATGATTCTAACATGCGCTAGAGTTATTAAATACTATATTAGACCAGTTCTTCTCAAACTTTAATGTAATATGAATGACCCAGAGAGCTTGTTAAAATTCAGATTCTGACTCAGTAAGTCTAGGGTAAAACCTGAGATTCTGCATTTCAAATAAGCTCCCAAGTGATGCTGATTCTACTGGTCTGGGATCATTTTGGCCTGCAAATCTTTTTACACTTCCTTTTTAAAAAAATCAACAAAATTATGGCAGAATTATTTTATTTTTTTTAACATCTTTATTGGAGTATAATTGCTTTACAATGGT